>NW_025369296.1:0-12188 GCF_016433145.1 Gracilinanus agilis | reverse complement strand
TTGGGGAGTCAGGAGGGGCAGTTACAGAGGCCTCTGACCAGGTACCAGGTGCTCATCAGGGGGTGGATGAAGAGACACCTTAGGGAGAGGTGGTGGGTTTTTTTTCAGTCAGGAAGGGCATGTTACAGAGACCCCTGAAGTGGGGAAGGATCTGGGGAGACCTTAGAGGCTGAGCAGGAATTAGGTACAGAGACTCCATGGGGGAGATCGTGGGGTTCTTTGGGAGTCAGGAGGGAGTTACAGGGGCCTCTGAACCAGGAGGTTTTGTGGGGGCAGTAAATGCTCAGTGAGGGCAGAGATACACAAGCTGGTTGAGGTAGGATGTCTTGGGGAGTCAGGAGGGAGGAACTCCAGAGACCTTTCAACAAGGAGAGGCCATCTTGAGGGAAAGTGATGGAATTGTTGAGGTGTCCAGGAGAGGGAGAGTTATAGAGACTCCAGGAGAGATGGAGGACATAGATCATAGACATCCAGGAAAAGGGAGACTGGCGGGGTTGTCATGGGAATTGGCAGGAGCTAGATAGAGACTCCTCGAGAGGTTATAAGGTTTTTGGTTAATCATGTCCATAGGATCTCAGCAGAGGTTAAATACAGAGACTCATGGAAGAAGATTTTGGAGGTTCTTGAGAAATCGTGAGAGGGGAGCTCCCAAGGGAAAAGCTATGGGGTCTGTAGTCATTTAGCCAGAAGTAGATACAGATACCTGTGAGGGAAGGCAACGGGATTGTCAGGAATCCAGGAAGAGGAAGACACAAGGACTATCAGTAATGGGAGGTGATGAGTGCTCACCAGGCAGTAAATGCAAAGATTTCTTTACAGGGAATGGGGTTCTTAGGGAATTAGAGTCCCCTGAATGAGGGAAAGATACAGGAAGAGGTCACAGGAGCTCAGATGTACAGTCTCCTGGGGAGGTCTCTGGGAGTCTTGAGGAGTCAAAAATGAGGAGTTACAGAGACCATTGAACAGAAAGAGCATATGGGGGTCATAGGTGCTCAATAGTGGACAGATACAAAGATTCCCAGGGGAGAGGAGTTTGTGTTGTCCTTGGGGAGTGGGGTTTGATATTGAAACCTCTGAACTGAAGAAGCATATTAGGGGTTGTAGGTGATTTCAACAGATGGGCTGCTGTGCCTGTTTGGGGGGTGTTGTCAGGTTCTTTGTGATTCATGGGGTGTTACAAAGATCCCCATGACAGAGAGGTTGGAGGTGCTCAGTAGAGAGATGCAGAAATTCCTTGGAGAGGAATAAAAACCACTTTATGTTTATGGAGGATCCCAAGATGCTCCACAGGGTGCAAATAGAGATTCCTTCTTGAGAGGTTGTGGGATTCTTGATGTTCGGGAGGGGGTGGGGGAGAGAAACACAGAGATCCCTGAACAGGGACAAGATATTGGGGCTGTAGGTGCTCAGCCAGGGGTAGATATAAAAACTCCTAGGGGGATATTGTTGGGTTTGGGGGAGGGAGTAATGAAGGGATAGTTACAGAGACCCTTGAATCAGGGGAGGATATGGGGACGGGTTATAGGGCCTTAGCAGGTGATATAGGGACTCCTGAGTAAGAATTTTGGGAGTATTAGCAAGTCAGGAGGAGGAAGTTATAGCAGACCCTAAAGAGGGAGAGGATATGGGGGGGTCGTACTTAGTCAGCATGGGGTAGAGGCATAGACTGATGGGGGAAAGCTGTGGGATTCTTGGGAAGTCTGGAGGAGGATGATATAGAGTCTCCTGAGCAGCGAGATGCTTTGGCAGTCATTGTGGCTCAGCCTTGAGTAGATACAGAGACTCTTGGTGGGGTGATTGTGGTGTTCTTGGGGAGCTGGGACGGGAAAGATGTAGGAATCTCCCTATGAAGTGAGATTATGGGGTGCCATAGAAGCACAGGCAGCAGGGGAATAAATATATCGGTGGAGAATCAAAAGTGGGGGTGTTAGAGATCCTTTAACACAAAGTGGATTTGGGAATCTTCTGGGCTCAGCAATGAGATAGATACATAGATTCCTGGAAGTTGGTTGCTGGGTGTCATGGTGAGTACAGACAGGAGAGATATAGAAATGTATGAACAGGGAGGGGACATGGAGGTCTTAAGTGCCCAACAGGGAGTAAATACGATGACTCGTGGGGGAAAGTTGCAGGACTTTTGGGGTATTAGAAGGAGGAAGCCACTGAGATCCTCGAACACTTGGAGGATATGGGAGTTGTAGGTACTGAGCAATGCGGAGAACCTCGCTTTAAGGCAAGAGTCAGAGGAAGAGTTCCAATGACCCCTGAACACAGATGACATGGGAGAATTGAAGGATTTTAGCAGAAAGTAAATACAGAGACCCTTGGGGGGAGTTACATAGACCTCTGAATCCTAGAGGATCTTGGGGTACCAACAGGGGAGAGATATAGAGAGCCTGGGAAGGAGGATATAGAAGGTTCTAGGTGGGTAACAAGGGGATCATTACAGTCTCCTGGAGGGAGATTTTTGAGAGTATTGGGGAGTCAGGAGACTCGAGGGAGATAACAGGGCTCCCTCAGCAAGGGGGGAATGTAGGAGAGTGCTTTGGGAGAAGTTGTGGATTGTTGGAGAGTCATCGGGGGTGAGGGAGACCCTAGAAGAATGTGGTGGATTATAGCTAGTGAGCAGGCATTAGATTCAGACTCCTTTGGGGAAGTTATGGGGTACTTTGAAATCTTGGAGAGGGGAGTTGCAAAGCCTGCTTAATAGAAGATATGGGAGTCATAGGTGCTCAGCAGGGGTACATATGGAGATTGCTCAGCCCTGGGGCCGGGTTATGGGGTTCTCAAGGAATCAAGGGCAATTCCTAAGACTTTTAAATGGGGAAACTTACAGGGAAGGGTCAGTGGTGCTTTCTGAGGAGTCAGAAGAGAGACAGGACAGAGAGCCCAGAATTGGGGGAGGAATTGGGAGTGCCAGGAGTTCAGGAGCAGGGGAAGTACAGAGACACTGAGGAGATGTATTTATAGGGCTTGGGGAATCAGAGGTGGGAGTTGGAGCTCTGAGCAGGGAAAGGATCTAAGGGGCCCAGTTACTCCAGCAGAGGGTAGACACTAGTGGGGTCAGGCTGTGGGAATCTTAGGGAGTCAGGAATGAGATGACACATTGTTCCCTGAAGAGGGAGAAGGTGTGGATGGCGCTTATGGTTGCTCAGCAGAGGGTAGCTAGAGACTCTTGAGAGAAGGTCAGGGTGTCAGGAGGGGAAAGAGCCCCTGAAAAGAGTGAGGATCTGAGGTTGGCAATGGGGCTCAGCAGGAGCTATGTTTAGGTTCTCCTTGTTGAGGAAGTCATCAAAAGAAGGGAGTTAAAGAGACCCCTTCACAAGTGAAAGATCTGACTCTGTAGTGGGCCAATAGACTCCTGTCAGTACGTTGTTGGGTGCCTTGGGGAGTGAGAAGTGGGGGAATTAGAGAGCCCTGACCAGGCAGAAACTTTGGTGGGAGGAGGTTGTAGGGCTCAACATGGGACATATAGAAATACTCATTGGCATTGGTGGGGGGAGCTTGTCTGGTTCTTCAGGAGTCAAGAGGGGATGGATACAGAGTCCCCTATAGGGCCTCAACATGGGGCCCCTAGGTGTGCTCAGCAAGAGGCAGCTAGACACTCCTTCAGGGAGACTGTGACTTTGGGGTAATCAAGAGTGGGGAGTTATAGAGGCCCCTGAACAGGCAGGGGATGGAAAGTGCTCAGCAGGGTTAGCTACAGATCCTCCCTGGGGTGGGGGAGGTTTGGTGTTCTCGTGGTGTCAAAAGGGAGGAGGTAGGGTAGGATTTGGGGACTCATAAGGGCTCCTCAGTGGGCTCAGTAGATAGACTTGCAGGCAGGTTGCTGGCTATCTTGAGGAAGTCCCAGAACCCCTGAATGAGGAGTGGATATATGGGGGAAGGATCCCGAGTGCTCAGCAGGAGGTAAATACCAAGATTCCTTGGGGGAAGATTATGGCGTTCTTGGGGAGTTCCAGAGACCCCTGAATGAGGAGAAGTTTGAGTAGTCTTAGATGCTCAGCATTTTTACACATAAATCCAGTGACTTGAAGGGGTGGGATTCTTGGGGAAGCCACTACAATTTCTGAACACAGGGAGGCTTTGGGGGTTGTAGGCCCTCAGCAGCAGGTAGGGATGGAGACTCTTTGAGGTGAGGTCAAAGGGGAGTTAAAGTGGCCCCCCGAACATGGGAGGAAGCTGCAGAAGTTGTGGGGTTCCTAGGAAACGAGGAGGGGAGGGTTACAAGAACAAGGAGAGAATCGAAGTCTTAGATCCTCAGCAAGGGTTATTTACAGATGCCTTTGGGGTTCCAGGGGTCTTTGAACAAGCAGACATAGGGGATCCTAGAGACTCAGCAGGGCATTTATATCCAGAGATCCCTGTGGGGAGGAGTTGGGGAGTTTCAGGAGGTCAGAGTTATTAAAGAGAGGATACAAGGTTTGTGGGTGCTCAGTGGGGGTAGATATAGACTCTTTGGGGAGAGGTGGTGGGGTTCTTGGGGAGACTTCAGGGGATACTTAGAGCCTGACTAGGGAGAGGATATGGGAGCAAGTTCATACATCGGTCCTCAGCACTCTGACCCCCTTATCATCCTCCTCTTTAAGGGTAGCTTTAAGCCCCCCCCCCCACTTGGGAGAAGTTGTTGGGAAGTCATGAGTGTGGTATGAGAGAGGGCCTTGAATGGGGAAGCATCTGGAGCAGGGATTACAGGTCATGCCTGGGAAGAGATGCCCCTAGCCATGTAGGTGCTCAAACTGGGATGACTGCAGACTCTTGGGGAGAGATGGTAAGATTCTTGGGAAGTGAGAAGGGAGGCATTCTAGAAACCTTTTTATGTGTGGAGAATGGGGGACCAGGCCTAGGTGATTAGCATGGCCTAGAGCTAGAGTATCTGGGTAGCAGTTCGAGGGTTCTTAGGGAGTCAGGAAAGGGGAGTTACAGAGAACCTTGAAAAGGGACTGGATATGGGAATTGTAGTTGCTTGCCAGAGAGACTACTCATGGGGAAGATTTTGTGTGTCTTAGGGAGTCAGCAGGGGGAGTTCCAGAGATTCCAGAAGAGGGAGAGGACATGGGGGAGGGCCTAGGTGCTCAGAATGGGTTAGTGAGATCTTATTAGAGGAGTCAAGAGAAAAAAAGCCTTTGAGCCTCCTGAACACACAGACTATGATTCAGAGACTCACTGGGGGAAGTTTGAGAGCTTCTCGGAAGTCAGGAGTGGGGAGTTAGAGACATCCGGTTAGTTGGGGGAGAAGAGAGGGCTTGCAGGTCATCAGCAAGGAGTAAATGCAGAGACTCCTTTGGGGAGCTTATGGGCTTCTTGGAGAGTCAAGTGGCAGTGGGGCTATAGGGAATCCCAAATAAGATGATGGCCCAGGAGTTCGTGGGGAGGTGGGTGGTGGTGAATACAGAGCCTCCTGGCCTCTGAGGTATGTGGAGGTCTTAGGGGGCATGGAGGGGGAATTCCCAAGACCTCTGGTCAGGGAGAAGATTTGAGGACCACAGACTCTTGAGCTGAGGAGTACAGAAAAATTACTGAGTGTGTCTACAAATGAGGAGGGGGAAATTCCAGAGACCTCTCAAAGGGAGGATTTGGGGTCTTCAGCTCAGGTGCTCAGCATCGAGATCTAGCGAGTCCTTGGAAGGAGATTGTCAGGTTCTTGGGGAGTGTTAGGAGGTGTGAATTCTTGGGAGAATTGAATATGGGGGTTGTGGCTTCTCAGCAAGGTTTAGATGGACTCCCTGGGGAAAGTTGTAGGGTTCTTGGGGAGTCATGGGAGAGTTCTAGAGACTCTGACATGAGGGTGCAGGGGGTAGTACAGAGATTACTTGGGGCAAAGTTGTTGAGTTCTTGAAGAATAAAGAGGGAGAGTGACAGACTCATGAAGCAGAGAATATAGGGGCAGGCCATAGGTGCTCAGCAGGGAGGTGGATAAAGATATTCCTGGGGGGAGGTTTGGGGGGACTTGGGGGAGTCAGCAGCTAGGGAGACAGAGAGAAGGGATGTGAGAGGTCTTGGGAAGTCAGCGGGGAGGAGGTAGCTGGACTTCTGGGCATGGGAAGCTAGAGTATTATTAGGGCAGGGGGAAACACAGATACCCAGTTTGGGGAAATTGTGGGGGTCTTGGGGAATCAAGGGAGAAACAGACCCCTTGGGGCGCAAGTTATGGATGTCTTGAGGAGTCAGCATGTGGGAGACAATGGACTCCCAATCAGGGACAGGCTCTGTGGGTGCTGGGGAGTCAGCAGGAGAGAGAAATAGAGAGGGGGTGAGTCTAGGGGGCCCCTAGGAAGTAAATAGTGGGTGAATTTAAATAGAGATCTCTAAGGAGGGGGTGGCCCCCTGCAGAGGGGAAGAACGTGAGGATTATAGGAAGATGAACAGAGGGTGGGTACCCGCAGTTATAGAGGGAAATCGTGGGTCTCTGGAGTGAGTGTGATGGGGGCTCAATACCCCCTTTGTCAATGGAAAGTTGTGAATGGGCTGGGAAATTAGAAAGGAGATTGAGAGGTTTGGAGCAGAGTCTGAAGGGGGTCTTCGGAGGTCAGTGTGAGGAGAAACAGACACACTGGGGAAGGAAGAGCAGCAAGCCTTTTAAGGGCCTACTATGTGCAGGCCCTGTGCTAAGTGCTTTATGCTATCTCATCTGATTCTCACAACAACCCCGAGAGACAGGTGTTATTATCTTCATGTTTTTACACATGAGTAAATTGAGGCAGAAAGAGATGAAATAACTTGTCTGGGGTCACACAACTAATAAATGTCTAAGGCAGGGGAAGGCACAGCAAGAACCCTGTGTAGGAGAAAGCTTTGGGGGGTGGTCTGGGGACACAGGTTTAGGGAGGGACACAGAACTTTCGTGGAAGACAATATGGGCAACTTAGAGAGTCATTGAGGGGGAGAGCCAGACTAATGGCCGGTTGCTGTCGGAATCTGGGGGTCCCCATGGAGAAGAGTTTTGAATTGTGCCATGTGTCTCCAGTCATGACATGGAGAATACAGAAGTAAGGACTGTATGAAAGCACTGGCATAACCCATCCTCCGGGAGGGGTCAAGGATCTGAATGGCCAAAGGCCAGAGAAGAATGGGCTGGGAAACTGGAAAAAAGTAAAGCCCCCAAAGGCCTTGGCCAGCCTCCCATCTTTGGGGTCTGCTGACCTCCTGAGAGCCCTCCCAGGTTCCTTGCCTCGGCCATGCTCGCTCTCTAACTGCAGAAGTGAAGCTCAGTGGGAGCAGGGTGGGCAGAGACCCTTGAGGGAGAAAGCTGGGAAGAGCCAGAGCCGCCTGGGGGATGGATGAGCAGAGGAAGGCTGGGAGATCTTAGGGTGTCAGCAAGAAAGAGGAGGGGCGAAGCTCTGTGAGTTTGGGGGCATCCGAACAGAGCCCAGAAAACTCTGGCAGGGGGGCAGGGCAAGCGTCTTGGTGAGGCAGCAGGGGTGGACTCTTCTGGGAGTCTTGGAGAGTCATCGATAGGGAGATACCTGGAGAGAGCCCTGAAGGGGAAGTGCTGTTGTTTGGGAGCCCTCAGCATGGAAGAGGAGATCCGCAATCCCTTGGACAGGTGGAGTCTGTGCTGGTGCCTGGTATTAGCAGGCTGCGTGGGCGGTAGGGCACTGGAACCTTGGTAACAAGGCCTTGAAGTTCCTGAGCATCCCTTCAGGGGGAGACAGAGACCGCTTCAGGGAGGTTCTGCAGCTGGGGAAAAGAGGGAGGGAGGGAGGGAGGCTCTGTAATCTTAGGGTGGCTACTGGAAAGAGACAGGAAAAATTGGGGGGCCAACGTAGGGAGTCAGTAGGGGAAAGATACAGAGATTCTGATTGGGCTGGGGAGCTGGAGGAGACTCTCGGGGTCTTGGGCGGGTACCAGGAAGAACATCCAGAGACCTGTGTGGGGAAAGGGAGCCTGGGAGGTCTGGGAGAAGCAGCCAGGGACAGACACAGAGATCTCTTGGGAGAGGGGAGGCTAGGTGTGTCCGGCAGTGGGGAGCTGCAGTCACAGGATTCTATGGGAGATGCTAGGGGAGGCCAGAGGAGCTTAGGAGAGGCTTCTTGCCAGGAGCCTGGGCAGGCTTAAGGCGTGTCAGCAGGGGTGACCCAGAAAGGCTGGCCCAAGGCCTCTGAGAGACAGTGAGACAAGTAAGGGCAGATCCTCTGGTTCTACCGAGGCACAATCCTTTCCCCTTGTGGGAGGCCTGCCCATGCTCTGGGGCCTCCAGCCGCGGGGCTCCTGCCCCATTTCTCCCCACTGGGGCTTCTCTAGGCCCCTGCTTTCTGGGCACCCAGAGGAGGCAGCAGGGCCTGCTGGGAGGCTCCGAATTTCCTGGGTAGCCCTGAGCTTGGCAGCCTTTTTGTTATACTGCCGCTGGGGGGCAGGCTGGCCCCATCTTTGCTTCCCTGGGCCTGCTCCTCCCCCCTGCTTGGACCTCTGCAGCCACCTCTATTCTTTTTCTAGTCTAAGTGCTGGGGATTTAACTGACAGAGAGGCCAAAAAGCAGGGCGGGTGCCACAGAAGGATTTAGGGCCCAGCCATCCTGCTGGAGGACAGAAAGAAGCCCTTCAGCAAAATGAAGACTGGCCCAAATGGGAAAAGGCTGCTGGGCAGGCGTGGGGAGATAGTGAGCTCCCTGTCACTGGAGGTGTTGCCATGGAGGCTGCATCATCACTTGTCTTGGCCTAGGTGGCTGCTGATGGGGTCTTTTCCTGCCCAGAGCTGCTCTGATTCTTTTGTCTTGGCTCTGGCTGGAAGGGACCTCAGGGCAACCCTAATCCCAGTTTGACAACTGAGGAGGCTGTGAGCCAGGTCCCACTCTGCCTACTGGGGAAGGGGAGCTGGTGGGTTCCATGAGGGGGCTGCAACAGCTCCAGGTTCTGTGAAGAAGTATCTCCTGATAGGCGGGCGGGCAGGGGGGCTGGCAGGCCAGCCAGCCTCTCCTTCCTTTGTGCCAGGCACAGTGCTAAGTACCTGGAATGCAGAGGAGTAAAATGCAAGCAGACTGGCCCTGCCCGCAAGGATCTCAGCTTCTACCTGGGAAAGACGCCCCTCCAAAGGGAGTTGGAAAGGGAAGGAGGCACCAAGGCTACAGCAGGGCCCACAAACACTTAACTGGCCTGAGCCTGTCCCCAGATGGTGGCCCCCCCCCCACCCCAGGGTGGGGCTAAGGTTCCTGTGCTTGGAGGCAGAGGCCGAGAATGTTCTGAGGCCTCTTCCCTTCTGCTGGGGGTCTAGAGATGATGTTTCTAGGCCTGAGTGCCCTCAGATGAAGCATGAGGCGGTAAATTGAGCACCAAGTCACCCACCATTTCTGTAGTGTCCCTCTGGTGCAGGAAACTGTCCTCCAGGCTAGAGGAGATGGCAGATTGCCACAGGACCTGGGTTCGGTTTCAGCTAGGTAGGCTGAGAACCATGCTACCGCTAGCTACCGTTTCATGGTAAAAGGACATTGGAGAATTCCAAAAAAGAAATGACACATGCAGTCTGGGGCAGGGGTGGGAGAGGTTCCTGGGAGGCAGCAGGGTTTCCTGGACATTTAGGAAGCACTTCGGAGGTGCCGAACTCTGTGCCAAGAGCTGGGAACACAATTGAAGGACTTTACATTCTTCTGTTAAAGGAGGGAGGGAGGACCAGCAAGATCTGCGGTGTCAGAAGTTAGTATGAGGGCAGCTAGGTAACAGGGCAGATAGAGCTCCAGGCTTGGAGTCAGGTGGATCTGGGTTCAAATTCGACCTCAGATGTTTCCTCGTGGTACAACTTTGGGCAAGTCACTTAACCCCCATTACCAAGCCTTTGCCAGCTCTTCTGTCTTAAAGGTGACAGACAGCAAGGCAGAAGGTGAGTCTGGTTGGGGTTAGTTACTTCAGTGTGGGAAGAGGACTTGGCTTCACATGCTGGTCTTAGGGCTTTGGGGGTTTGGACTAGATGGTGTACGAAATCCCTCCCAGCTCTGAGCTGGGATCCTATGACAGTTCATTTTGGCTGGAGCAGAGAATATGCGAGGAAAAGGCAAGAGTGCTCCACTGGATGCTTGAGAGGTTTTTAGGAACCTCAGAAGATTTGTTACCCCAAGAGTTAACTTTGCTTCTCTGGGCCTTAGCCTTTTCTTTTCTAAAATGGGAGAGCAGGTGTAAATGAAGCACTCCACTTCTTGCAAAGGATTCAGATGGAAGAATTTATTTGTATTTTAAAAGGCCAGTGTAGATGATAACTTGCCTTGGTACTTGCCCAGAGTACCTTTGTCTGCAGCTACTAATTTGCTTACGTCCCATCTGGATCTGGGAACTGTATGGGTGCCCCCAATTATGGTGAGCTCCCTCACTGGGGACTATAGCTCTGAACCAGGAAGAATTGTTGAACCAAAGAGCCTCTACCTTTCCCACCAAACTTGTGAGCTGAGCCCCTAAAGCAGATGAACTAGGGAGACTTCTGATCCTAAATGAAGGTCCTCTTCCCTTCCTCAAGGAGCAGTGTAAGGCAGGTAGGAGGCATAGCGGAGACCTCAATTCAAATGCAGCCTCAGTTACTTTCTGGCTGTGTGACCCTGGGCAAGTCACTTAATTTCTCTGATCCTCAGTTTCTTCATCTGTAAAATATGGATCATAAATAACAGCACCTTCTTCCCAGGGTGGTTTCGAGTATCCAACAAGATCATTTTGAAAGTGCTCTGCAACCTTAAAGAGCTATGTAAATGTTAACTCTTAGTGGCAGTAATAATTTCTCAGCTACACCTGAGGTGCTAGAGATTGCAGTTGTCCATTGAAGAGCAAGCCCAGGGAGGTTAGTGGAGTGGCGGAGCCAGCCCTAAGGTTAAACAACCCAGCCAGCCTAACTCGTCTGACCGTGTCTGCTAAATGGTCAGCCTCACAAGTGAGTGACCTACTCAGTCCACCCTGGCAGCAGATCAACCCATTCAGCAGAAATGCTGTGGGCCAGAGGACAGTGCTCTGTGGGGAGCCAGCCCAGCCTGGCAGTGGAATACCTCATCTGTTCCCAGTATGAATTAGTGCAGTCTTTCCAGTCAAAGAAAGGACATTGAAGCCCTGCAGTTCTGAGAGCTTTGAGTTTCCTTGACTATACGTGTTCTCTCTCCATATGCCTCACTGCCATTATACATTAAGTTTGTGTCTTCTCTCCCCTTCCTATAGACTGAGTCCTTGTGGGACTATGTAGTCCAGCCTCATGACCAATGTTCTTGCTATGCCTTTTGAGGAAATGTCTTTTCTAAGGGCCAGCTGAATCTAGAGGCTGATTTGTAATAGGAAGTATAGCAGTGGGGGCTCTCATGAGATACAGCGCTCAAAATAGTGGCTCGAAGTGTTACCCTAGAGCCCAAGGCAGAAGTCTCTCCTGGGGACTCAGTCTGCCATTACTACAATCTCCATAGTCTCTCCATAGGGGAGATGCTACAATCTCCATAGTCTCTTCCAGTTTAACATTCTATTTATGCTGCAATGGCTCTCCCTTCAACAAGCCTTTATTAAGTGCCTACCATATGCCAGGGATAGTGCTAGGCAAAGAGCCCTGCCCTCAAAGAGCTTGCAGGGTTGATGCAACATGTGAATAGAGAGGGAATGAAGAGACCAAAGAAGACATTAGAAAAACGTGCTCTAAGAATATCAGGAGTGGGAGAGCCCTAACAATTCCTCGCTATTCCCATGGAAGCCTTCATTTCTTCTTAGGTTGTCATAAAAGCCTCACCTCTTGTGTGCCTCTCTTCTCCCTGATCTCTCTTCTCCTTTGCCACCTGCCTGTGTAATTTTCCAAAGTATCCCCATGATCCCATTAGTTCCTTCTTCAAAACCCCTTCTGTAGCTATGGATTGTCTACCAAATCAAAGCTGAGATTCCCGGCCTTGGAAGTCTGGCTTCCCTCCGGGGCCTGTGCTCCATCCTTCTCAGCCTTCTTTTTCCATCGCTCTGTCTTTCCTCCTGCTGACCCCCATGTTTGGAATCAGCTTCCATCTCTCCAGTCTCTATGGAAGTCCTTTCCTTTTCCTTGAAGGCTCCACTCACATGTGACCCCATTCCCAACCGATCTAGTATGTAGGTAAAAGTAACTTCTTCCTCAAACTGAATTTCTTTTTATCATTTATTTATTTATTCATTTGTTCATTTGTTTATTTATTCATTTATTTATTTATTTGTTCATTCATTCATTCCTTTATTTTTTGAACATTTATTAATATTCGTTTTTAACATGGTTACATGATT
>NW_025369295.1:0-13234 GCF_016433145.1 Gracilinanus agilis | reverse complement strand
GTCCCCTCTCCCTCCCATGCCCTCTTTGTGTGTAATAGAATATTCTGTTTTCTTATTCACTGAAGTTTCTCTTGGTGTCCCCTGCTATTTACCCCCTCTTTCCCATCCCCCACGCCATCTTAGATTATTTAGTGTTTCACCCTCACCCTGTGAATTATTCTTCTGATTACTATAATAGTGAATATTATAATAGTAAATAGAGTTCACTACAGAGAATTATACATAACATTTCTCTACATAGGAATACAGATAATTAGATCTCACTGAGGCCCTTAAAAAGGCAAATTTAAAAATTATAAGTTTTCTTTCTTTTCCCTCTGTATCTTATTTACCTTTTCAGTTTTCTCTCGATTTTTGTGGTTCGATATCAAACTTTCCATTTAGCCCTGGTCTTTTCTGTGCAAATACCTGGAATTCTTCAATTTTGTTGAATGCCCATACTTTCCCTTGGAAATATATAGTCAATTTTTATGGGTAGTTGATCCGTGGTTGCAGGCCCAGCTCTCTTGCCTTTCTGAATATTGTATTCCAAGCCTTGCGAACTTTTAGCGTGGAGGCTGCCAGATCCTGTGTGATCCTGATTCGTGCTCCTTGATATTTGAATTGTCTCTTTCTTGCTTCTTGTAAGATTTTTTCTTTTGCTTGAAAGGTTTTGAATTTGGCAATAATATTTCTAACCGATTTCTTCTCTGAGTCGAATGTAGTGGGTGTTCTATGAATCCTTTCAATGTCTATATTGCCCTCTTGTTGTAGGACTTCAGGGCAATTTTGCTGAATAATTTCTTTTAGTACGGAGTCCAGGTTTCTATTAATTTCTGTTTTTTTCTGGAAGACCAATTATTCTCAAATTGTCTCTTCTAGACTGGTTTTCTTGGTCTGTCACTCTCTCATTGAGATATTTCATGTTTCCTTCTATTTTTTCAGTCTTTTGACTTTGTTTTATATGTTCTTGTTTTCTTGATAGATCATTAGCTTCCAATTGCTCAATTCTAGCCTTTAGGGATTGATTTTCGGCCATAATCTTCTGGTTTTCGGCCATAATCTTCTGGTATTCCTTTTCAATCTGGTCATTTCTGGTGTTCAATTTGCTTATCAGTTCATTTGGTTTCTGAGCCTCACTTTCCAGTTGCAAGATCTACCTTTTAAACTGTTCTTTTCTTGCCAGATCTCTTCCATTTTCCTCAAAATCTGTTTTCAACTCTTCCATAGTTTGTGAGGAGTTTTCCTTATTTGAGGAGGGTCCGGATGCTTGTTTGTTCTTCTCCTCTGTTTGCTCGGTTGTCTGGATTTTCTCTGTGTAAAAGCTGTCGAGTGTTAAAGACTTCTTTTTCTTGTTATTATTCTTTCTCTTCTGAACTTCCTGTGACTGAGTAGCCATCATTAGCCCAGCAGCTTCTCAGATTTATCCTCGTGCTCAGTGTCTGTTCGCGGTCTATTGGTTCCTGAGGTCTGAGTTCTGGTTTTTTCAAGGTCAAGCCCCCTGGTGAACCCCCTTACTTGATCCTCTGCAGGAGGTTCCTTTACAAGTCTCAGGGCGCTGCTTCCACAGTTGTATACCCGTCTGCACTGGTTCCCCACTCAGGTTTTCAGAGCTTTAGTTCCTGGCTGTGTCTGCCTCCACCCACGCCTGCGCCCAGCATCCACTCTCTGCTCCCGCGCTCAGATTTCGCGTGCGTTCTTTGGCTTAATGGGGTCCTAAATCTTGCTGCTCTCAGGAACAGGCCCCGGAGCTGCCAATGACTCAATGGGTGCCCCAAACTTGCTCTATTTCTTTTTAGCTGGCTTAAGAGCCATGTGTGTTTGAAAATAAGCAATAAAAATACTGGGAAGTAATGCTACCATTCAACTTTATTGGAAATGCAATGATGCTATTAAAAGTACATTAAAAGAAAAAGGGATCTATATGAGCAAAAAGTTAAGTTTTAGAGATGTTGTACATGACATGATAGGAGGTCATATGTGTAGAAGGCAGGTCTGGTGAAGTGGAAAGAATTATGCTGGAAATTGGTCTTGATCAAGGACACATGACAAAACTAGTGGAAATGCGCATTGGCCATGGGTGGGGGAAGTGCGGGGGGTGAAGGGGAAAGGAAGGGCATGAATCATGTAACCATGTTAAAAATGAATATTAATAAATGTTTGAAAAAAAAGAATTATGCCACTGGGATGCAAAATACTTGCATTTAGACCCTAGCTATTATACTTTCTAACTGTATCACTGGAAATAGGTCATTTGACATTGCTATACCTGAATTTCCTTTTACATAAAATGAAGATAAAATAAACTATATCTACCTAACAGAGTTGAGAAGTTAAATTGAAATAATATGGATAAATAGATTTCAAAGTATAAAGTATCATAGAAATCTCACCTAATGCTTCTAAATGTCAATGTAGGTGGTTGAAAATGGGAGATTGGTGCTCAGGGCTAGAAAAGCATATTTGGAATTCATCTATGTTGGGGTGAACTGAAAAAAATGCCTAAAAAAAGGAAATATGAAAGCTCAAACAGGAAAATAACCCTCTAAAATTGAAGAACAAAGTCTAAGGGAAGAAAATGCCTTCCTAAAAATTAGAATTGAAAAAATGCAAGCCAATGACTCTATAAGACAGGAGGGAACAAAACAAATTCAAAAGAATGAAAAAAATAGAAGTACATCTGAAATATCTCACTTAAAATACAACTCATCTGAGAAATAACTTTAGAATCACTGAACTGCCTGAAACTATGACTAAAGAAAGATCCTGGACCATACAGCAAGAAATTATTAAGAACTGCCCTCTCTTCTCAAACAAGAAGATAAAGTAGAAATTGAAAGAATATACCAATCAACTCTTAAAAGAGATCCCAAATTTAACAATCTCAGAACTATTATAGACAAAATTTCCAAATTCCCATGACAAGGAGAAAATATTGCAAGTAACCAGAAAAAAATAAAATACTATGGTATTATGGAGCCATAGTTAGGATAACACAGGACCCAATAATCTCTACATTAAAGGACCAAAATTCATGAAATATGATATTTTTCAAGGTAAAGGATCTAGGGCTTCAACCATTAATCATCTACCTAGTGAAAGTGAGCATAATATTCCAACAGAGAAAATACACACTTAATGAAATTTGGACTTCCAGGCATTTCTGATAAAATGACCAGAGATGAAAAGAAAAAAAATAGATAAAATTTGATATTTAAAAGAAGCATAAACATCTTAAAAGAAAAGAGACCCACGATGATAAATGCTAGCCACTACTATCTACTGATAAACTATGAAATCTGAATGCAGATTGAAGCATGCCATTCTTCATTCTATTTTCTGCGTGAATGTTGGTCCAGTGAAAACTATGTTTTTTTCATAACACGCTGAACTTGGAAATATGTATTTTATAATAACACATTATTACTTATGTTATATTACCTGACATCTTGGGGGAATGGGGAGAGGTGGAAGGGACAGAGACAACATAGATTAAAAAATGTAAGAAAACAATTATTAAAATTGTACAAGCAAGTAATCTGAAAAAAAAGCAAAAAATGACAACTTTTAAGATTATTATCAACAACTTTCAGAGCTCCCAGGTCAAGGATAAAATATTTTCAGGATCCATCAAGAAATAATTTAAGTATTATCCCATCACAATCAGGATCGCACAAAATCAACCAGCTTCCAAATTAAAGGCCTAGAGGACTTTGAGTATAGTATTCCTGAAGGAAAATGAGCTAGGATTACAACCAATGATGACCTATCTAGCAAATCTGAGTATAATCTTTAAATTAAAATGTTGGATTTTAAATTAAATAAAGAATTTTCAAAAATTCCTGTTGAAAAAAGAAAACAAAGTTGAATTGAAACTTAGATTTTAAAATTCAATCCTCAAGAACACAAGAAGCAAAAAATGTAAACATGAAAAAGTAATTTAAGTATCAACATTTTATATTCCTATATGGGAAGATGATGCATATATCCTCTAAAACTAAGGACTTTATTGTTATTAGAGCAGTAAAACGGAATTTAAAAGATAGAGGGCATGCATATTATTTAGTTTGCGGGAATGGTTTAAAAAATAAATGAAATGATGAGAAAAATAGATATACTGGAATCAGTAGGAAGGGAGAGATAGAATGGTTAAAATAACACAATGCAACAAATATTTACTGCTATAAAATGTTTTTTGTATAATTTAGAGAATCCAGAGTAAATATAAATTATAGTATATGTTTTCTAAGAGCTTATGATTGTATTAGAGCCATGTAAAGCAAAATGCATTGTAATATACAAAAGAGATGTAATTTTCATATGATGTAATAATGAACAAATTTTTCTTGGTACTTATATTTGGAATTTTAAACATTGGATTAATTTTCTTAATAACATGGCTTCTTGTATATCCATAATAATAACAAAATACAATTATATAGAAAAATTCAATGGAAAGAAATTCCATCAAAATAGTTGCATTTATTAACATTAAATGTTAAAGAAGGAACACTAAGAATAGACCTATTAGCCTAAGTAGGTAAATTAATTTGGGTAGAATTGTCATTTTTATTATGTTAGCTCATCCTACCCATGAACAGTTAATGGCTTTCCAATTGTTGAGGTCCAGTTTTATTTGTTTGGAAAGTGTTTTGTAGTTGTTTTCGTATAATAGCTGTGTTTGTTTTGTTAGATTGATTCCCAAGTATTTTATACTGTCTAGGGTGATTTTAAATGGTATTTCTCTTTCTACCTCTTGCTGTTCTGATGTGTTGGAAATGTATAGAAATGCTGATGATTTATGTGCATTTATTTTGTATCCTGCAACATTGCTAAAGTTGTTGATTATTTCTACAAGCTTCTTAGTTGATTCTCTAGGATTTTTTTAAGTATACCATCATATCATCTGCAAAGAGTGATAGCTTAGTCTCCTCCTTGCCTATTTTGATACCTTCAATTTCTTTTTCTTCTCTAATTGCTATTGCTATTGTTTCTAGTACTATGTTGAATAATAGAGGTGATAATGGGCATCCTTGTTTCACTCCTGATCTTATTGGGAAGGCTTCTAATTTATCCCCATTGCATATAATGCTTGTTGATGGTTTTAGGTATGTATTTTTTATTATTTTTAGGAAGGGTCCTTCTATTCCTATACTTTTCAATGTTTTCAATAGGAATGGATGCTGTATTTTGTCAAAGGCTTTTTCAGCATCATCTATTAAGATAATCATGTGATTTTTGTTTTTTAGACTGTTGATATGGTCAATTATGTGGATGGTTTTCCTAATGTTGAACCAACCTTGCATTCCTGGTATAAATCCCACCTGATCATGGTGGATGACCTTTTTAATTACTTGCTGGAGTCTCTTTGCAAGTATTCTATTTAAGATTTTTGCATCTATGTTCATTAGGGAGATTGGTCTATAGTTTTCTTTCTCTGTTTTTGGCCTACATGGCTTTGGAATCAGTACCATATTTGTGTCATAAAAGGAATTTGGTAGGACTCCTTCTTTGCTTATCATATCAAATAATTTGTATAGTATTGGGATTAGTTGCTCTTTGAATGTCTGATAGAATTCACTGATGAATCCATCAGGTCCTGGTGATTTTTTCTTAGGGAGTTCTTTAATGGCTTGTTCAATTTCTATTTCTGATATGGGATATTTAGGTATTCTATTTCTTCTGCTGTAAATCTAGGCAATTTATATTTTTGTAAATATTCATCCATATCTCCTAAATTGTTATATTTGTTGCCATATAATTGGGCAAAATAGTTCTTAATGATTGCCTTAATTTCCCCTTCATTATAGGTGTGGTCTCCCTTTTCATCTCTAATACTGTCAATTTGGTTTTCTTCTTTCCTTTTTCTTATTAGATTGACTAGTACTTTGTCTATTTTATCTGTTTTTTCAAAATACCAGCTTCTAGTCTTATTTATTAATTCAATAGTTCTTTTAATTTCGATTTTATTAATTTCTCCCTTCATTTTTAGTCTTTCTAATTTAGTTTTCATCTGGGGGTTTTTTATTTGCTCGCTTTCTAATTTTTTGAGTTGCATGCCCAATTCATTAATCTCTGCCCTCCTTAATTTGTTAATATATGCACTCAATGATATAAATTTCCCCCTGAGTACTACCTTGGCTGCATCCCACAGAGTTTGGTAGGATGTCTCATCATTGTCATTCTCTTCAATGAAATTATTGATTGTTTCTTTGATTTCTTCTTTGACAATTTGGTTTTGGAGAATCATATTGTTTAATTTCCAATTGGTTTTTGATTTTCCTGTCCAGGTGCCCTTACTGATTATTATTTTATTGCATTATGTTCTGAGAAGGTTACATTTATTATATCTGCTCTTTTGCATTTGTTTGCCATGTTTCTATGCCCTATTACATGGTCAATCTTTGTAAATGTACCATGTGCAGCTGAAAAGAAGGTGTATTCCTTTTTGTCCCTATTTATTTTTTGCCACATATCAATTAAATCTAATTTTTCCAGGACTTCATTCATCTCTCTTTCATACCTCTTTCTTATTTATTTTTTGGTTTGGTTTATCTAGATCTGAAAGAGGAATATTTAGATCTCCCACTATTATGGTTTTACTATCTATTTCCTTCTTGAGCTCTGCCAGTTTCTCCTTTATGAATTTGGATGCTATACCACTTGGTGCACATATATTGAGCAGTGTTATTTCTTCATTGTTTATACTGCCTTTAATCAGGATGTAATGACCTTCCCTGTCTTTTTTAATCATATCTATTTTTACTTTGCTTTGTCAGAGATCATGATAGCCACTCCTGCCTTCTTTTTCTCATTTGATGCCCAAAAGATTTTGCTCATACCCTTAACCTTGAACTTGTGTGTGTCTACCCGCCTCATATGTGTTTCTTGTAGACAACCTATGGTAGGATTTTGGTTTCTGATCCACTCTGCTATTTGTTTTTGTTTTATAAGCGAGTTCATCCCGTTCACATTCAGGGTTACAATTGTTAGTTGTATATTCACTGACATTTTTATATCCTCCCCTAGACCCACTCCTTCTTATTACACTATTTTCTTTTATACCAGTGGTTTGCTTTGAGCCGGTATCCCTTATCCCCTCCCTTGATTGACTTCCCATTTCTGCCCCCTCCCTTGTTGTTCCCCTATTTTTGTTTTTTAAAGACCAAGTGGATTCCCTCCCCCTTCTTCTCTTCTCCCTTTTTTGGCCTCCCCACTCCCCTGCTCCCTTTGGTTTTTCCCTTCTGACTTTCTCAGTAGGGTTAGATAGAGTTTTTAATCCGGATGGATAATAAAGCTATTCTTCCTTTTCCAGGTTGATTACACTGAGAGTAAGGTTTGATTATGCTCTCTTCCTCTCCTTCTTATGGTATTATTTATCCCCTCCCCTTCCCATTCCCTCTTTGTGTGTAATAGAATATCTTATTTTTCTTATTTACTCGTATTTTTCTTGGTGTCCCCTACTATTCCCCCCCCTCTTTTCCATCCCCCATGTCTTCTTAGACCATTTAGTATCCTGTCCTCTCCCTATGAATTATTCTTCTGGTTGCTATAATAGTGAATATTATAATAGTGTATAGAGTTCACTACCGAGAATTATACATAGCATTTCTCCACCTAGTAATACAGATAATTAGATCTTATTTATGCCCTTAAAGAGTCAAGCTTAAAAGACTATGAGTTTTCTTTCTTTTCCCTCTGTTTCTTATTTACCTTTTCATCTTTCTCTTGATATTTGTGGTTGAGTGTCAAACTTTCCATTTAGTCCCAGTCTCTTTTGTGCAAAAACTTGGAATTCTTCAATTTTGTTGAATGCCCATACTTTCCCCTGAAAGTATATGGTTAGTTTCGCTGGGTAGTTGATTTGTGGCTGAAGGCCCAGCTCTCTTGCCTTTCTGAATATTGTCTTCCAAGCCTTGTGGTCTTTTAGCGCTGAGGCTGCCAGATCCTGTGTGATCCTTATTGGTGCTCCTTGATATTTGAATTGTCTCTTTCTGGCTTCTTGTAAGATTTTTTCTTTAACTTGAAAGCTCTTCAATTTCGCTATGATGTTTCTGGGTGTTGACTTTTCTGGGTCCAGTGTAGAGGGTGTTTTATGGATCCTTTCAATGTCTATATTGCCCTCTTGTTGTACAACTTCAGGGCAATTTTGTTGAATAATTTTTTTAAAATATGGAGTCCAAGTTTCTATTAATTTCTGGTTTTTCTGGAAGACCAATGATTCTCAAGTTGTCTCTTCTAGACCGGTTTTCTTGGTCTGTCACTCTCTCATTGAGATATTTCATGTTTCCTTCTATTTTATCAGACTTTTGACTTTGTTTTATTTGTTCTTGTTGTCTTGAGAGATCATTGGTTTCTAAATGTTCAATTCTATCCTTTAAGGACTGGTTTTCGGCTTTAATGTTTTGGTTTTTGGCTATAATTTTTTGGTTTTCGGCTATAATTTTTTGGTTTTCCTTTTCAATCTGGTCATTTTTGTTCTTCAGTTGACTTGTCTCACTTTCCAATTGCGAGATTCTGCCTTTTAAACTGTTATTTTCTTGCCAGATTTCTTCCATCTTCCTCAGAATTTCATTTTTGAACTCTTCCATAGCTTGTGACCAACTTTCATTTTTTTGGGGAGGTTTGGATTTTTGTTTTCCCTCCTCTGTTGTCTGGATTTTCTCTGTGTAGTAGTTGTCCAGTGTTCCAGAGTTTCTCTTGATAGTCTTTTTCTTCTGGACTTCCTTATTGCTGGCCTTTGTTAGCTCCACCCCTTCTCAGCTTTCTCTTTGCACTCAGGGTCTGCCTGGGCCTTGCAAGCTCCAGAGGTCTCCGGTCTCCTTGTCCTCTGGGTCAGGCCTCCTGGTAGTTCCCGGTCTGTCCCTCTGCCTGAGGCTCCATCAGCAGTCTTTGGGGCTGCTTCCACTGCCGGGCTGGGTCTGCACTGGGTCCTCACTGGAGGTCCAAGCCTGGGCTGGAGATCTTTATTCAAGCCTAGGTCACTGCCTTTGCCTGTGCAGATGCTCTTAGGGCACTGCCTTCACCCCCAGAGAAGGTAGTGAATGTCCGTGGGCTGGAGACCTTTATTCGCACCTGAGGCAATGCCTTCAGCACTTGGGAAAGGCCAAATTTTAGAGGCCTTTGTCCGGGCCCCAGGCGGTGCCTTCACCCACATGGACGCTTGGGGAAAGTCCATGCGTGCCCTCAGCCACCTGGGGTCCCTCCTCTTGCAGCACACAAGTACAAGCCCTGGGGCTGCCAGTGATTATCTGGTTGCCCCAGTCCTGTTTTCACACTTGTGCGTTGTTGTTGTGCAAGGTGTGGGGGGTGGGGGAGGGGCTTCTTCCTCTCGCTTTTTAGTGAGAGCTGTTTCACCCCTTTATAGAGTGGAAATGCCCCGATTCTGCATACCTTCAATGCTGCGCCCTGTTGTGGGGTTCCTTCGTTCCTCTGGACTCGTTTTTATTTCCCCTTGAGGGGTCCTGTATGCTTTGGTGAGGAGAGATCGAGCAGCTGCTCCTTACTCTGCCGCCATCTTAACCAGAAGTTTGTTTGTCATTTTTTATGCCACAGTAATGTTCCATTATAATCATAATCCACAATTTCTCAGCCATTCCCTAATTGACAAGGATTTTTTTTCTGTTTCCAGTTCTTTCCCACAACAAAAAGAGCCATTTTATCTTTGTACAATTTGTCCTTTACCCCTATCTTTGACTTCTTTGGGATACAAAGCTAGTTGTGTTATTGCTTGGTCAAAGGGAGCTAATCATTTTGTAGCCCTATATGCATGGTTCCAAATTCCTCTCTATACTGTTTCAATTGTCAATCCTTAAAACTAGAAAATAACAAGATTATAACTGCTTCCCTGAAATCTAGGAGTGACATGGTTCTACCTACCAGCCCTAAAACATAGAAAGCCACAGTATGCTCTCAGCAAATGTATTTATTTCTTTTAAGAGAGAAAAATCAAGACATGTACTAGGATTGTAACAGAACCAAACTTGGAGAGGAAGAGCAAGATACAGGTTTAATGATATTATAAAAAAGAGAATATGGCATTTCTAGGATTGGGCAACAGAATAGAAACTTATGTCTAGCAATAGGAAATGTTCATCACCAAATTAGAATATAGAAAATGGAAAATGATAACCTTGGAATTATCTACAGGGACTTACAGAGCACTCAGGCTATCTGCATCATTATTATACAGGAAATTTTGGAGGATAACTTTGAAAGAATGTGCCATTGTTTTATCAGGTTAACCATGATGTGCCTCATCAAGATCTAGAAATTAAGGAAATTCTAAACAACACAAAACCATAAAAAACAATATCAACCTGACACAGTTCATAGCTCCACCAACAGTGTATTAGTATCCCAGTATTACTACATCTCTTCCAATAGTTATAATTTTTCTTTATTTTTGTCATATTAGTCAGGCAAATATGTAGTGGTGGTACATCAGAGTTCTTATAATTTGCATTTCTCTAATTAATAGCAATTTGGAAATAAGACACTTTTAGAGTGTCTTAGAAACACTCTGAATTAGAGACAATTTTTTTTTCCATGTGAACTGGAATGACCTCCAGGAACTGATGCAGAGCGAAAGGAGCAGAGCAAGAAGAACACTGTATACAGAGACTGATACACTATGGTAAAATTGAATGTAATGGACTTCTGTACTAGCAGCAATGCAATGTCACAGGACAGTTGTGAGGAACTTGTGGTAAAGAATGCTACCCACATTCAGAGGAAGAAGTGCAGGAGAGGAAACATAGAAGAAAAACAATTGCTTGAACACATGGGTTGAGGTGGACATGATTGGGGATGTAGACTCGAAATGACCACACTAATGCAACTAACAACAATTTGGAAATAGGTCTTGATCACTGACATGTTAAAACCAGTGGAAAAGTGCATCGGCCATGAGTGGGGGGATTGTGGGGGGTGAAGGGGAAAGTAAGAGCATGAATCATATAACCATGTTAAAAATGAATATTTATAAATGTTTAAAAAATAAATTAGAGGTTTCCGGGTTAAGATGGTGGCAGAGTAAGAAGCAGCTCTTAACCTCTCCTGACCGAAACACACAAAACTCCTCAAGGGGACATAAAAACAAGTCCAGACGAAGGGAGGAACCCCCACAACAGGGCACAGCGTGGAAGGTACGTGTAATCGAGGCATTTCCATGCTATAAAGGGGTGAAACAGCCCTCAGGAAATCGCGGGCTGAGCAACCACCCCACCTCCACCCCCTCCACACACATCTATAGCTCCGAAGCCAGCTAAAAAGAAATAGAGCAAGTTTGGGGCACCCATCAAGTCATTGGCAGCTCCGGGGCCTGTTCCTGAGAGCAGCAAGACTTAGGACCCCATTAAGCCAAAAAACGCAGGCGAAATCTGAACGCGGGAGCAGGACGCAGAGCGCAGGGTGGAGGCAGACACAGCCAGGAACTAAAGCCTAAGTGGAGAACCAGTGTGGACGGGTATACGACTGTGGAAGCAGCGCCCTGAGACTTGTAAAGAAACTTCCTGCAGAGGATCAAGCAAGGGGGTCCACCAGGGGGCTTGACCTTGAAAAAACCAGAACTCAGACCTCAGGAGCCAATAGACCGCGGACAGACACTGAGCGCGAGGATAAATCTGAGAAGCTGCTGGGCTAATGATGGCTACTCAGTCTCAGGAAGTTCAGAAGAGAAAGAATAACAACAAGAAAAAGAAGTCTTTAACACTCGACAGCTTTTACACAGAGAAAATCCAGACAACCGAGCAAACAGAGGAGAAGAACAAACAAGCACCCGGACCCTCCTCAAATAAGGAAAACTCCTCACAAGCTATGGAAGAGTTCAAAACTGAGATTTTGAGGAAAATGGAAGAGATCTGGCAAGAAAATAACTGTTTAAAAGGTAGAATCATGCAATTGGAAAGTGAGGCTCAGAAATTGAACACCAGAATGACCAGATTGAAAAGGAATACCAGAAGATTATGGCTGAAAACCAGAAGATTATGGCTGAAAACCGAAAGATTATAGCTGAAAATCAATCCCTAAAGGCTAGAATTGAGCAAGTAGAAACTAATGATCTCTCAAGACAACAAGAACAAATAAAACAAAGCCAAAAGACTGAAAAAATAGAAGGAAACATGAAATATCTCAATGAGAGAGTGACAGACCAAGAAAACCGGTCTAGAAGAGACAATTTGAGAAAAATTGGTCTTCAAGAAAAACCAGAAATTAATAGAAACCTGGACTCCATACTAACAAAAATAATTCAGCAAAATTGCCCTGAAGTCCTACAACAAGAGGGCAACATAGACATTGAAAGGATCCATAGAAAACCTGCGATATTCGATCAAGAAAGGAAAACACCAAGAAATATTATTGCAAAATTCAAGAGTTTCCAAGCAAAAGAAAAAATCTTACAAGAAGCCAGAAAGAAACAATTCAAATATCAAGGAGCACCAATCAGGATCACATAGGATCTGGCAGCCTCCACGCTAAAAGACCTCAAGGCATGGAATACAATATTCAGAAAGGCAAGAGAGCTGGGCCTGCAACCACGGATCAACTACCCATAAAAATTGACTATATATTTCCAAGGGAAAGTATGGGCATTCAACAAAATTGAAGAATTCCAGGCATTTGCACAGAAAAGACCAGGGCTAAATGGAAAGTTTGATATCCAACCACAAAAATCGAGAGAAACCTGAAAAGGAAAATAAGATACAGAGGGGAAAGAAAGAAAACTTATAATTTTTAAATTTGCCTTTTTAAGGGCCTCAGTGAGATCTAATTATCTGTATTCCTATGTAGAGAAATGTTATGTTTAATTCTCTAGTGAACTCTATTCACTATTATAATATTCACTATTATAGTAATCAGAAGAATAATTAACAGGGTGAGGATGGAACACTAAATAATCTAAGATGGCATGGGGGATGGAAAAGAGGGGGTGAATAGCAGGGGACAGCAAGAGAAACTTGAGTGAATAAGAAAATAGAATATTCTATTACACACAAAGAGGGCATAGGAGGCAGAGGGGACAAATACTATTATAAGAAGGAAAGGAAGAGAGCATAAAGAGGTAATAATCAAACCTTACTCTCAGTGTAATCAACCCAGAGAAGGAAGAGTAGCTATACTATCCATTGGGACATAAAACTCTTATCTAACCCTTCTGAGAAAGTTAGAAGGGATAAACCAAGGGGAGCAGGGGAGTGGGGAGGACAAAAAAGGGAGGGGAGAAGGGGTAGGGAATTCATAAGGCCTTTAAAAA
>NW_025369294.1:0-6461 GCF_016433145.1 Gracilinanus agilis | reverse complement strand
CTGGAGTCAGGAAGACCTGTGTTAAAATCTAGCCTCAAGTACTTAGTGATCTTGGGAAAGTCACTCAAAAGCTGCCTCCTCAGTTTCTTTATCTGTAAAAAAAATCACAGCACATATATCCCAAGATTTTTGTGAGGATAAAAATGAGATAATATATGGAAAGCACTTTGCAAACTTTAAATATTTACATAAATTTTAGTTATTAGGAGCTAATCTCATAAGCATGATTAACACGTGGCTGTTTCCACAGCAAATTGTCAACATCCAACATCTCAACAAATCGTGATTAGATAGTGGAATTGGAGGTGTTTGAAAATGAAAATATAAGAGTCATTGTGAGGGAAAGAAAGCAAAATAACAAAATAAGAGGAACCTCTCACTCTCCCCAAAGATAATAGACAAGAGGAAAGAATTGCAAATATAGAAATCCTAAGGAGCCTAATCTAGAAGAAGGGAGTTTGTATTTATTTCTTGTTTGGAAATCTTTGGTCCCAAGAACATTATTAAAGAAAGATTCCCCTGGGATCTCATCACTTCATATTGCAGTCCAAAGGGAAAAGGTACCACCCAAGACAATGATATTCCCATTGATATCTCAGGTAAATTGGGTCACACTGAAACTCATCTTTCACTGAAAACAGAGAACAGCAATAATGCTGGAAAGGAGAGAGGAAAACTAACTTCCAGTATAATGATCTGATTATGGTCATAATAAAAACACATCTGAAACAATTCTGGTGCTCGATAATTTAATTGTCCTCTGCCTTCACCCCTCATTACCCTTCCCCAATTCCTTCAATTCATAGACTAGTGATCTTTACACCCTTAAAACACAAGAAAATGCCTCTTGTTCCCACTCTCTCTATCTTGTGGTTAACAACTAGATGTAGACAATAGAACTTTTGTTGTCATAAGACCCTTCAAGCTGTCTCTAAGCAACCTTTAAAAATGTTTCTCTTCCCAGCAAGATCTATTTTTGTTTGTTGTTTAATGGAGTTAGGTTGGTTGATTAATTTGATACATCAGGTACTTTTCATTAATGCTATTCAAGATCACCACATGCCCCATTAAATGAAAACTCAAAGAGTATCTTGGGGACAAGAAAACACAGAGTATCACAGTAGAAGGGACCTCAGATATGGTCTAGTTCAGTCTTTTACTTAATGAATAATCAAACCTCCAAGAAAAGACTCACTTTTGGAGCTTTGCTATGATGGGAATAAAAGTAACCTCTGGGGAAGAGCTGGTCCCTGTCTCAGAGGAGTAGAGGGAGATTTTAGTCCTAGACATGCAGAATTTCAAGTTGTCCCCAGTAGACATCTGGATGTTTTAGAATCCAAAGTAGCTTTCACTTGGGATTGTTATCATTGATAGATAAGAAATAATATTTAGGCACACATGTTGTAGTGGAAGGATCATTATACTTTGAATTAGGATATGTGGATTCTGATCTCAGCTCAGTTAATAACGAGATGTTTTTAATTTTTTTTGATGGTGGTAACTAAGCATAAAGTGGGAAATTTT
This sequence comes from Gracilinanus agilis, assembly GCF_016433145.1. Classification (NCBI taxonomy): domain Eukaryota; kingdom Metazoa; phylum Chordata; class Mammalia; order Didelphimorphia; family Didelphidae; genus Gracilinanus; species Gracilinanus agilis. Next base: position 4,937 of record NW_025369294.1, on the reverse strand, counting down.
ACTTATCTTCACTTTCTCTCATATCTTTGCAATGTTCTCTGTGAATGTATGTGTGTGAGACAAAGAAAGAGACAGAGAACAGTCTCTGATGATCCTGGTACATGAGAAGGTGATTTCTCTGCCTTCTCGACCCTCATATCTGGAGTCTTAGGGAGTTGTCTTTAAACATAGAGTAAGAGGCAACTAGGTGACACAGTGGATATAGTGCCAGCCCTGAAATCAGGAACACTTCTCTTCTCCAGTTCAAATTTGGCTTCAGGGACTAATTAGTGGTGTGGCCTTGAGCAAGTCACTTAAACCAAATAGATTCTCAGTTTCCTCATTTATAAAATGAGCTGGAGAAAAAATTACAAACCACTCCAGTATCTGACAAGAAATTCTCAGATGGGATCAGAAGAGTCAGACATGATTGAAATAAATGTTTTTTTTAATTATAAAGATTCTTACTTAACAAATTATATGTAAAAACAATTTTCCCTCTAAGTTTTCTGAATTTATGTGATCTTATTTGATTCCCTACATCCCTTCCTTCCCTGCTGCTAGAGATGTTAAGCAATTTTATCTTTTATACATGCATTATCTTGCAAAACACATTTCCATATTGTTCATTTTTGCAATAGAATAATCATATAAGAAAAAATCACAAAATAAAAACGAATCTTCAAAACTTGTGAGTGAACAAATCATAGAAACAATTACTGATTTCATTAGAGAGAAGGATGATGAGGAGACTACGTATCCAAATCTATTAGATACAGCCAAAGCAGTACTCAGGGGAAAATTTATATCTGTGAGGTCCTATTTCAACAAAATAGAGACAGAGAAGATCAATTAAATGGACTTGCAACTTAAAAAAATTAGAAAGAGAACAAGTTCAAAATCCCCACATTAAAATTAAATTAGAAAACCTAAAAATAAAAAGAGAAATTAATAAAATTGAAAGTTAAAGGTCTCTCTCAAACTTCGTGGCAATATCTGTTTGAAACAAGGAGGTCATGTACACTGCTGATTTTATAAAAATCAAACTTTCAAGATCAACCACATGTACATTTTTAATGAGCTAGTTTCCTTACTTTCTTGATACAAATATCCTTATCTTCCTTCTCTATCTGCTTTCTGATGTGGAAATCCTTAACTTTGACTTTGAAAGATTTAGCTACTCTCAGTCATACAATAATGCAGAACAATTCTGAAGAATTTAAGACAAAGAATGCTATTCATCTCCAGAGAAAGAACAGGAGTCAGAATAAAAATCAAATATTATTTTATATTTGCCACAACAAAGAGTGTGGCTATAAAGATTTTTGTGCAAGTATTTTTCCTTATTTTCTCTTTGGGGTACAAACCCAGCAGTGGTATGGATGGATCAAAGGACAGGCATTCTTTTAAAGGCCTTTGGGCATAATTCCAAATTGCAAATTGCTCAGACCTTTTATTTATCCCTCTCTTTCTCATCCCTTTTTTCCCTCTCCATAATATATAACCTATGAAATATAATGTAGCTGGTGGTTGCCAGATAACTACCAAAAGAAACAAATCATTATATACTCTGTAAAATCGAATATAATGGACTTCTATACCAGCAGCAATGCAATGACACAGGACAATTCTGAGGGATTTATGATAAAGAATGTTACCCACATTCAGAGGAAGGACTGCAGGAGAGGAAACATATAAGAAAAACAACTGCTTGAACGCATGGGTTGATGTGGACATGATTGGGGATGTAAGAGAAATTCCACGTCAGCAAAACTGGGGTTATACAAATCAAATGTTCTTTTTAGTTCTTTAGCTGACTTGTATGGGGACAAAAAGTACTTGGGGAACCTCCTAAGCACTTACAGGTCTTGAGTGGTAAAGGCTTTGAACGTCTTCATATGTACAATGGCCCCTTCTGGTTTAACATGAGTTTGGTCTACGATGGGGTATAAAGACAGGGTACTTGGTCCCACTGCCTCTGTCTCAGTTTGTTTGTCATTAGAATGGGTAGGTTTTGATATAGCTGAAGGGTTTGGAGGGTTTGCAGCAGTTGGGTTGTGTGCTTTCTCTATAACCTCTAATTGCATGATTGTGAGTGAGTCTAATGTTTGACATCTTTTATTTTCCTGTTTATCTCAATTAGCTGTTTAATTTGCTCCTTCATTATTTGCAGTAACTCTTCATTAGTGTTCTTTCTTGTCCCACAGAATAGATCAAATGCCCTTTTGAGTGTCCATAGTCCCTGTATTGTAGTTATCACCATCACTATCATTGTGGGCAGGTAGGATATGAACTTTGTCAGTCAGGTATTTATAAGAATCATATATAATTAATATCTTTAAACAATATTCTGGTATAACCTGAAACCATAAGTTATAAATGTCCTGCATTGCTGACCAAGCAAGCAGAGTTAAACTGGTGACAATAAAGTAATTCTTGCTACTGCCATTGTTCCTACACCCCACAAGCTTTAGTTTCCTTTTGACCTCATCAAAAACTATTAAAGAAAAGGGGATATAAAGATGCTATTTATCTGGGCTGACAGGCTCTATACTCTGAGCCTGCCAAACTGGCTTAAGATCCTCAGGTGGTAGATGAATCTAGGCTAAGTGAGAGATGAGGTTGCCTAGGTGATCACCAAATGTACTAGTAATCTCCAGGACTTATGAAATTCAGCTGTAACAGGATTTATTGCTTTTCTTAAGGGATAGGAACAAGGAATCAGGATAGAGGTTTGGGAATGCTATACTATGTCTAAGTAAGTTAAGGTGATCTAAATCTATAGATAACAGGTTGATATCAGGCTGGAGATTCTTCTCCCTCACACAATCCCTGGTTAGACCCAGCCATGGTGCAAACAAAGGACAGGGTAGGATAATGATATTCTTAGCAGCTTGATGTTATTCTCTCTCAGCTCTATTAGTATCAGGAAAAATAAACTTCCTATGTCACTCAGGTGTGGATGCTGGATTTGCAGGTCTTTGGCCTACCCTCCCATATACGACCCTCCTCCCAGAATTCCCTTCTCCAGTTGAGACCCTGGGTGGTGCAGTCCAAGGGTATTTTAGAGGTGGTCCCAACTGTCTCTTGGCCTTGGCTCACACCACCTGGGTAAATTCTATGTTCTTTAATCAACGGTCCTGTCACTCAAGCTGTTTTCCATCTTGTCCCAAAAGTTCCTTATCACACCAGCCAGATGAACAATCAGTTCTAGTTAGGCTGATATCTCTCAATCTCTCACTATTTTGCCCTCTATCTTTTTATGAATAAATACTTATAAATCTGGTGCAAAGCCTCTAGACCATCTTTTAAACATTATTGAGATTTTGGTGAGTCAGGCTGGGAAAATCAAGAGAGTGGCAGTGTAAGGAAAGCCTCAAACTTAATTCAGATATCCTGAGAAGCAATTATATGACATATAAGAGGTTTATAAACCTTTTAGCCATGTTACTACCAACGCTCTTAAAACACATGAAAAATTGTTGATTGTGCTGTGTCATCCTCTAGGCTATGTTTCTTTTTTTTAAACATTTATTAATATTCGTTTTTGACATGGTTACATGATTCAGGCTCCTACTTTCCCCTTTGCCCCCGCACCCCCCCCCCCCATAGTCGACGCACATTTCCACTGGTTTTATCATGTGTCATTGATCAAGACCTATTTGCAAATTGTTGGTACTTGCATTGGTGTGGTGGTTTCGAGTCTACATCCTTAATCATGTCCACCCCAACCCATGCGTTCAAGCAGTTGTTTTTCTTATATGTTTCCTCTCCTGCAGTCCTTCCTCTGAATGTGGGTAGCATCTTTACCATAAATCCCTCACAGCTGTCCTGTGTCATTGCATTGCTGCTAGTACAGAAGTCCATTACATTTGATTTTACCATAGTATATCAGTCTCTGTGTATAATGTTCTTCTGGCTCTGCTCCTCTCACTCTGCATCAATTCCTGAAGGCCTTTCCGGTTCACCTGGAACTCCTCCAGTTTATTATTCCTTTTAGTACAATAGTATTCCATCACCAGCATATACCACAGTTTGTTCAGCCATTCCCCAGTTGAAGGACATATCCTCCTTTTCCAGTTTTTTGCCACCACGAAAAGCGCAACTATAAATATTTTCATACAAGTCTGTTTATTAATGATCTCTTTGGGGTACAGACCCAGCAATGGTATGGCTGGATCAAAGGGCAGGCATTCTTTTATAGCCCTTTGAGCATAGTTCCAAATTGCCAGCCAGAATGGTTGGATCAGTTCACAACTCCACCAGCAATGCATTAATATCCCAATTTTGCCACATCCCCTCCAGCATTCATTACTCTCCCCTTCTTTCATTTTAGCCAATCTGCTAGGTGTGAGGCGATACCTCAGAGTTGTTTTGATTTGCATTTCTCTAATTATTACAGATTTAGAACACCTTCTCATGTGCTTATTGATACTTTTGATTTCTTTACCTAAAAATTGCCTATTCATGCCTCTTGCCCATTTATCAATTGGGGAATGGCTTGATTTTTTTTTATACAATTGATTTAACTCCTTGTATTTTTGAGTAATTAGACCCCTGTCAGAGTTTTTTGTTATAATGATTTTTTCCCAATTTGTTTTTTCCCTTCTGATTTTGACTACATTGTTTTTGTTTGTACAAAAACTTTTTAGTTTATTACGATTAAAAATGATAAAGACTGATATAATATTATGAATTAGTAGTTTAATTAAAGACATGGCCATGCTGGTAAAATCATTAGACCACGCACTGGTAAGAATTCAAAACTGCCGCCTCCATTTTGTTACCTCTCATCTCTCCCTGAGCCTGCTAGCCAAGAGGGCTTACTTTCAATTCTCTCCCATTTAAACTGTCCTCTGTGTGGTGACACAGGCATTCCCATGCCCAAAGAACCAGAACTGGAAACCTGTTGGACCACGGGAAATGTAGTTTGATAGTTCCCACGTGTCCATAGGGGG
>NW_025369293.1:0-1162 GCF_016433145.1 Gracilinanus agilis | reverse complement strand
ATACAAACAGTCACACTTCACAGACACACTGCTCACCTCTGGAAGTCGTTATGAAATCTGGGAGAGAACTTCCCCTGTCCTGGTGGTCCTTAGGGGGTTAAATCCAGCTCCAGACGAGCCCCCATATGTTAGGGTCCAAGTGGATTGCCACCCAAGGAGCACACGGAGACAATGCAATCCAAGCAAAGGGAAGTCTTTATTTCTAGTGTGCGCTAGGGGAACTCAGCAAAGGAGTTCCAAAGCAACATAGTCAGAGTGGAGTTTAAATACATTTTTTGAAGCTTTGATCTAGTACCTATGAATAGATTCATGGTTTCAGTTCAGTGCTTAGGAAGGAATAGGACTTTATCCTAGAGATAAAAGGACTCAGTGTTTTGGTCTGGTGCTTAGACTTAAGGAGAACAAGACATTATATATCAGACAGGTATGCAAGGTGGGAGTTAGTTGACTGGTTTTAGTTTTAATCATTTACTTTACTTCACCTCTGAGGAAAATCCTGGCTGAGGCGGTCATCCCCAGCGGGGGTGTGGGGGTGGGGGTGGGAAAGAAAGGTTGCTTAAAGCAACCTGGTATATTGTGATGCTGTTTAGAGTATTTCCTGTATCCAAGGAGAGAGCAGTGATTTCTTTCCTTTTGCAGATCATTTAGTGGGATTGGTGTTCCTCTCTATAGTGTAAATATACTACAGGGGTTCTCCATTAGACTTCTGTAATCTGGGAAGGAGAAAAATTGGGTGAGAGGAGAATAAAATGAGAGGCAGCGAGAGAGACATAGACAGAGACAAAGAGAGACAGACAGACAGAAAGACAGAGGAAGAGAGACACGCACAGAGAGAGACACAGAGAAACACAGAGACAGAGAAACACAGAGATAGACAAAAAGAGAGCAAGAGAGCAGGGAATGAAACTAAAAAAGCAAGAAAAGGAGGAAGGGAAGAAAGAACTACAGGGTCCAAGGAGAGTGAGAGAGGGAAAGGCAGGCACAGAGAGACAGAGAGACAGAGAGAGACAGGCCATTAGAGGGAGAACAGGAAAAGGCAGACAGAAAGATAAGATAGAGGAAAAACAAAGCAAACGAAAGAGAGACAGAGATGGAGAATCTAGAAATAGGGAGAGATATGGAGAACGACAGAGAAGGAGAGAGAGAGAAGATAGAGAAAGAG
>NW_025369292.1:0-2579 GCF_016433145.1 Gracilinanus agilis | reverse complement strand
CAGTTCACCTGAAATTCCTCCAGTTTATTATTCCTTTTAGCATAATAGTATTCCATCACCAGCATATACCACAATTTGTTCAGCCATTCCCCAATTGAAGGACATACTCTCCTTTTCCAGTTTTTTGCCACCACAAAAAGCGCAGCTATAAATATTTTTGTACAAGTCTGTTTATCTATGATCTCTTTGGGGTACAAACCCAACAATGGTATGGTTGGATCAAAGGGCAGGCATTCTTTTATAGCCCTTTGAGCATAGTTCCAAATTGCCATCCAGAATGGTTGGATTAGTTCACAACTCCACCAGCAATGCATTAATGTCCCAGTTTTGCTACATCCCCTCCAGCATTCATTACTCTCCCCTTCTTTCATTTTAGCCAATCTGCTAGGTGTGAGGTGATACCTCAGAGTTGTTTTGATTTGCATTTCTCTAATTATTAGAGATTTAGAACACTTTCTCATGTGTTTATTGATACTTTTGATTTCTTTATCTGAAAATTGTCTTGCTTGTTGATGGTTTTAGGTATATACTGTTTATTATTTTTAGGAAAGGTCCTTCTATTTCTATACTTTTCAGTGTTTTCAATAAGAATGGATGCTGTATTTTGTCAAAGGCTTTTTCAGCATCTATTGAGATAATCATGTGATTTTTGTTTGTTAGACTGTTGATACTGTCAATTATGTGGATGGTTTTCCTAATGTTGAACCATCCTTGCATTCCTGGTATAAATCCCACCTGATCATAATGGATGATCCTCTTGATTACTTGCTGGAGTCTCTTTGCTAGTATTCTATTTAAGATTTTTGCATCTATGTTCATTAGGGAGATTTGTCTATAGTTTTCTTTCTCTCTTTTTGGTCTACCTGGCTTTGGAATCAGTACCATATTTGTGTCATAAAAGGAATTTGGTAGAACTTCTTCTTTGCTTATCATATCATATAATTTGTATAGTATTGGGATTATTTGCTCTTTGAATATCTGATAGAATTTACTTGTGAATCTATCAAGTCCTGGTGATTTTTTCTTAGGGAGTTTCTTTGATGGCTTATTCAATTTCTTTTTCTGATATGAGATTATTTAGGTATTCTATTTCTTCTGCTGTTAACCTAGGCAATTTATATTTTTGTAAATATTCTTCCACATCTCCTAAATTGTTATATTTGTTGCCATATAACTGGGCGAAATAGTTTTTAATGATTGTCTTAATTTCCCCTTCATTAGAGGTGAGGTCTCCCTTTTCATCTTTAATACTGTCAATTTGGTTTTCTTCTTTCCTTTTTTTAATTAGATTGACCAGTACTTTGTCTATTTTATTTGTTTTTTCAAAATACCAGCTTCTAGTCTTATTTATTAATTCAATAGTTCTTTTACTTTCAATTTTATTAATTTCTCCCTTAATTTTTAGCATTTCTAATTTAGTTTTCATCTGGTGGTTTTTAATTTGCTCGCTTTCTAATTTTTTGAGTTGCATGCCCAATTCATTAATCTCTGCCCTCCTTAATTTGTTAATATATGCACTCAAGGATATAAATTTCCCCCTGAGCACTGCCTTGGCTGCATCCCACAGAGTTTGGTAGGATGTCTCATCATTGTCATTCTCTTCAATGAAATTGTTGATTGTTTCTATGATTTCTTCTTTGACAAATTAGTTTTGGAGAATCATATTGTTTAATTTCCAATTGGTTTTTGATTTGCCTGTCCAGGTGCCCTTACTAATTATTATTTTTATTGCATTATGATCTGAGAAGGTTACATTTATTATATCTGCTCTTTTGTATTTGTTTGTAATGATTCTATGTCCTATTACATGGTCAATCTTTGTGAATGTACCATGTGCAGCTGAAAAGAAGGTGTATTCCTTTTTGTCCCTATTTATTTTTCTCCATATATCAATTAAATCTAATTTTTCTAGGACTTCATTCACCTCTCTTACCTCTTTCGTATTTATTTTTTGGTTTGATTTATCTAGATCTGAAAGAGGAATATTTAGATCTCCCACTATTATGGTTTTACTATCTATTTCCTTCCCTCTGCCATTTTCTCCTTTATGAATATGGATGCTATACCACTTGGTGCATATATATTGAGCAGTGTTATTTTCTCATTGTTTATACTGCCTTTAATCAGGATGTAATGACCTTCCCTGTCTTTTTTAATCATATCTATTTTTACTTTGGCTTTGTCAGAGATCATAATAGCCACTCTCCTGCCTTCTTTTTTTCATTTGATGCCCAAAAGATTTTGCTTAAGCCCTTAACCTTAAACTTGTGTGTGTCTACCTGCTCATATGTGTTTCTTATAGACAACCTATGGTAGGATTTTGGTTTCTGATCCACTCTGCTATTTGCTTCTGTTTTATGAGTGAGTTCATCCCATTCACATTCAGAGTTACAATTATCAGTTGTGCATTCACTGACATTTTTGTATCCTCCCCTAGTCCCGCTCCTTCTTCTTACAGGATTTTCTTTTAAACCAGTGGTTTGCTTTAAGCCAGTATCCCTTATCCCCTCCCTTGATTAACTTCCCTTTCTTCCCCCTCCCTTGTTATTCCCCTCTTTTTATTTTTAAAGGCCTAATGA
>NW_025369291.1:0-2279 GCF_016433145.1 Gracilinanus agilis | reverse complement strand
ATGGCTTTAAATAAACTATTAAATATTTTGAATATATCCATCTATATCAATATTATTCATAACAGTTTTGGCAACCACATCGGAGACATAATTCTCAATTTTTCAGATAGCTTACCAAGCAACTCTGAGATACCTCTGGATCATCCCCAGAGCCTCAGACCTGCTCTTGTGCTATTTTTGTCCATTTTGCTCAGTTTTTTTGAGCATTTTTTTAAAAGGGGAAAGTTTTTGGTTTTTCTCTTCTCCCCATTCTCCCCAGCCATGCAGCTATTTTTCCAGGAAAGGAGAACACCATTTTTCCAACAGCCTATTCCTGGCTGCTAGTTTATATATTCCTCTTGTACTTGGTTCAACAACAGCTGGCCCAGCCTGCCAGACCCTCCCTGGGTCCCTAACTTTTCCTGCCAATTCTGACTCCACTGTCCACCTCGGTGCCCTGCCTTCTTCTGCTGACGCCTCTGCCACCAACTCCTGAGATTCTTGCTTCCCACCAAGCTGCCGCTGCTTAAGATTTGGGAAGTATACCAAAAAAAGCCCTTCTCTCTCATAGCACACACCTGGGACTTTTCCTTGAGGTGTTTCCTCGTAGACATTAATGACTTTTAACCTGAAGAAAGCTTCTCTAACTACCTTCCTCCCCCCACAAGCCTTCCATGTGGGATCTCCAACCTGCAGCTTTCTCTAGCCCCTACCCCAGTTGGCTTCCATGTGGACACTAGCTTTTACTCTTCAAACAGGAAGTAGAATGGCAAGTGTGGACCGCATGGCATATTTCAAACTATTCCTTACAATTATTTTGCCTGAAACTCAGGGGAGGAATTCACCTCCCCAAACTAGGCCTGCCCAAGACTTTGAACTATATACCCTTATGGAGTCATCCACACTGTGCTCAGTGCAGAGCTCAGTTAGAAAGAACTTGAATTGGACCAAAGGTGGATTTTAAAATCTCAGACTGCATGGGTTTCTTTTTTAAAAGTCTCTTATTGTATTTTGCTGATTGTTGTTTTGTGATTTAATTTTGTCGTTTTACACTGATTTTTCTGTTACTCTAGATCATTTAAGCTAATGAAGTTTTGGCTGCTAGATTAATTCTATTCATGATTTTATTGTAACTCCCAAAGAGTGTACAAATCTATTAGAATTGGGAAAAAGGGTTTTTTACTGCATTACTTGTAATCTATTCCTTATATCATATTTCCTGATTTCTTTAAGGTTTCAATTTTTTTAAAGTTTACCTGTAGCAGTCTAATTCTATTATCTGTATCATTTATGAACATCTTAAACAATTTTTAAGTTGTAAAAAGCCCATAAGCCTTATGTATACTGGATTTGCCATCTTAACTATAGAATCACATGCCTTAAGTTTTTATTCTATCTTGATAATTGTGTACAACCTTGAAGATTTTAATGCCTTGAGAATTTAAATTATAATTTTATAAAAGGTCTTTAGAATTGACTTTAGATGTCTAGTACCCTTCTATATAAATGATAAGGTTTTATATAATTATTATAAGGAATTTGTCTTAAAGGGGTAGAGGAAACAAATGGAGTTTCCTGCCCAAGCTTTTGTATATTACACAGGAAGCCAGGAGAGCTCCTGTATGCTTGATGTTTTGTCTCGATGTTTTAGCTTGCTTTCCCATCAGAAGGATCTAGAATTCCTGAGGATACTTAGACCCAGAAGGTTTTTTAATCAGAATTTTTTTTTAGGCTCTGCCCCACAATTGCCATGGAGGCAATAATACAGTTTGTTAAGAAAATATCTTAGCCAATGTTGAATGATTTACTATACCTGTTGAATTTGTGACAAGTATATAATTTTTTAAACATCATAACAAGTGGTTATAATAATGGGTTTGTTTGCTACTGTCTTTAAATGTGTTATTAGAAATTATGGTACTTTATTTGAATGTGCATTATGAATCTGCTATTTTGTAAAAACCATTTATCTTCACAGTTCATGCAAATGCTTAACAGGAAATGGATCTCATTTTTGAGTGAAAAACCTTTCACTAATTCTAAGATATATATATATATATATTTTTTTAAACATTTTATTATTTTTTCCCTTCTATGTGCAATATAGTTGTGAGGTTTTTCTCTCTCATTTTATACTTGACATTGTATTTTTCCCTGGATTTTTATTTTTCTTATTGCTTTTCTTTTTCTTTTTTAATAGAATAATTGATTTTCCCCTTTTTCTCATTTTTGTACTTAAAGTATATATAATCGATGTTAATCCTTTTTGATTTTACAGTAATATAAGTTTAATATAAATA
>NW_025369290.1:0-2077 GCF_016433145.1 Gracilinanus agilis | reverse complement strand
TCTTCCCCCCTTCCTCTCTCTCTCCCGGTGTCTCTGTCCCTGTCTTTCTCTTTCCCCTTCTCTCTCTCTTCCTTCCTCTCCCTCTCTCTGTCTCCCCACCCAGAGAGCAATCCCCTATGACAGAATAAAAAGGCAGAAAAGAACCACTTTCACTGCTAAATTTCTAGAAAAAATAATCTACACTAGCTGCCTCCACTTCCTCACCACCCACACATTTCTCAAGCCATGCATTTGAGCTCCCATCTTAACCACTCTACTGAAATTACTTATTTTAAGGTCTCCAATAGCCTCCTGATTGCTAAACTAAAGGATCATAGAATTTAGAAATCATTTCCTCCAACTAACTTACTTTGCTGTTGGGTAAACTGAGACTGAGAGGGTGCAAATGACTTGCCTAAGATCACTCAGTGGTTCGGTGACAGGCTTTGAACCTGGATTCTCTGTCTCAAATTCAGGGCTCATTCCACTCTAGCATTTTATTGCTACCAGGGGCCTCTTTTTGACAAGCCTTTAACATTCTCAGCCTTCACTGTGCCCTTAGCCTCTGATTTGTCTTTCTCTATCTCTTGTGTTGTTGTAGTTGAATTGTTTTAATCACACCCAATTCTTCATGATCCCATTTGGGGTTTTCTTGGCAAAGATACTGTACTGACTTGCCATTTCCTTCTCCAGCTCATTTTATCTATGAGAAAACTGAGGCAAACAGAGTGAATGACTTGCCCAGGGTCATATAGCTAGTAAGTATCTGAGGCTGGATTTGAATTCAAGTCTTCCTGTCTCCAGGCCTGATGCTCTACCATCTCCTATTTGGGTTCATTTTTTCTCTTCTATGCTTTGTGTGTGGGTGTCCTCCATTGCTCTGTCCTGGGTCCTCTCCTTTTCTTGGCAAACATCATTACCTCCCATGTGTTTCATCTCTTTGTAGATGATTCCATAATCTATATTCCCAGAGCCAACTTCTGCCTTGAATTTCAGTTCGACATTTCCACCAGCATGTCCCACGAGGCTCTAAAACTCAACATGTCCAAAACCCAAGCTTATTGTCATTTTGACTTCACTCTATCTGTCACTGGTGCCATCACTCACCGTCTCTGCTGCTCTCTGTGACTCTTTCCCCCACTCCTCTCTGACATCTCAGCAGTTTCCAAATCCTATTGATTCTGACTCTGAAATATGTCTTCAATCTCTCCTCTCTTTTTTATTCTCCCTCTCTAATCCAGGCTCTCATTACTTCTCTCCTACTATCGAAACAACTTCCTAATTGGCCTTCCTACTTCCAGTCTTTTTCTCTTTAAGAATATATTTTACAGATGCTTTAAAAGAAAAACATCATTAGTTGTTTTTTCTTTTCTTTTTTCTATTTTCACTTCTTTTCTATTTTGTTATTGTAACTCTGACTCCTCAACACATACCTTATATTATGAATATAACCAAATGTCAACAAACATGAACATTTCAATATATAAAAAATAGAAAAAGAGGATCGCATATGAAATAGTAATGTAGTTTTGTCTATATTTACTGTATTCATGGTAATTCAGTTTTCCTTGAATTACCTGGTAAAAACTATAACTGATAATATAGTCTTGACTGCATTTATGGTAGTACAGCTGGCACAGTAGATAGAATGCCAAGCCTGGAGTCAGGAAGACTCATCTCTCTGAATTCAAATCTGGTTCTAAAAACTTACTAACTTGTATGACCCTGGGCAAGTCACTTAACCCTGTTTTCATTAATTTCTTCATCTATAAAATAAGCTGGAGAAGTAGATGGCCAACCACTCCAGGATCTTTGCCAAGAAAACCCTCAAATAGGGCCATGAAGAGGCAGATATGACCGAAATGCCTTAACAACAATAACACTACTTTTAAATGTATCTTACATTTAATATGATAGCAGTGAAACTGGCATGCTTATTATGTCCCCTTAGGAAATTCTGTCTGCTTTTTTCTGGGTAATTTATTGTTTGACAATTTCTTTCTTTTTTTTCTCTCTCTCTTTCTTTTTCTCTCTCTTTTGCTCCCTTCCTTCCTTCCTTCCTTCCTTCCTTCCTTCCTTCCTTCCTTCCTTCCTTCCT
>NW_025369289.1:0-9923 GCF_016433145.1 Gracilinanus agilis | reverse complement strand
GTCATTCACCCATTCTGAATTTATCTTGGTGTAGGGTGTGAGATGTTGATCTAAACCTAATCTCTCCCATATTGTTTTCCAAATTTCCCAGCAGTTTTTGTCAAATAGGGGATTCATGTCCCAAAAGTTGGGCTCTTTTAGGTTTATCGTACACTGTCTTGCTGATGTCATTAACCCCAAGTCTATTCCACTGATCCTCCCTTCTATCTCTTAGCCAGTACCATATTGTTTTGATGACTGCTGCTTTATAGTATAGTATTGGGAAGGCTTCTAATTTATCCCCATTGCATATAATGCTTGTTGATGGTTTTAGGTATTTATTATTTAGGTGTTTATTATTTTTAGGAAGGGTCCTTCTATTCCTATACTTTTCGATGTTTTCAATAGGAATGGATGCTGTATTTTGTCAAAGGCTTTTTCAGCATCTATTGAGATAATCATGTGATTTTTGTTTGTTAGACTGTTGATATGGTCAATTATGTGGATGATTTTGCATTTCCTAATGTTGAGCCATCCTTGCATTCCTGGTATAAATCCCACCTGATCATGGTGGATGATCTTCTTAATTACTTGCTGGAGTCTCTTTGCTAATATTCTATTTAAGATTTTTGCATCTATGTTCATAAGGGAGATTGGTCTATAGTTTTCTTTTTCTGTTTTTGGTCTACTTGGCTTTGGTATCAGTACCATATTTGTGTCATAAAAGGAATTTGGTAGGACTCCTTCTTTGCTTATCATATCAAATAATTTGTATAGTATTGGGATTAGTTGCTCTTTGAATGTCTGATAGAATTCACTTGTGAATCCATCAGGTCCTGGTGATTTTTTCTTAGGGAGTTCTTTGATGGCTTGTTCAATTTCTTTTTCTGATATGGGATTATTTAGGTATTCTATTTCTTCTGCTGTTAATCTAGGCAATTTATATTTTTGTAGATATTCATCCATATCTCCTAAATTGTTATATTTGTTGCCATATAATTGGGCAAAATGGTTTTTAATGATTGCCTTAATTTCCCCTTCATTAGAGGTGAGGTCTCCCTTTTCATCTTTAATACTGTCAATTTGGTTTTCTTCTTTCCTTTTTCTTATTCGATTGACCAGTACTTTGTCTATTTTATCTGTTTTTTCAAAATACCACCTTCTAGTCTTATTTATTAATTCAATAGTTCTTTTACTTTCGATTCTATTAATTTCTCCCTTAATTTTTAGTATTTCTAATTTAGTTTTCATCTGATGGTTTTTAATTTGTTCGCTTTCTAATTTTTTGAGTTGCATGCCCAATTGTTTAATCTCTGCCCTCCTTAATTTGTTAATATATGCATTCAAGGATATAAATTTCCCCCTGAGTACTGCCTTGGCTGCATCCCACAGAGTTTGGTAGGATGTCTCATCATTGTTATTCTCTTCAATGAAATTGTTGATTGTTTCTATGATTTCTTCTTTGACAAATTGGTTTTGGAGAATCATATTGTTTAATTTCCAATTGGTTTTTGATTTGCCTGTCCACGTACCCTTACTAATTATTATTTTTATTGCATTATGATCTGAGAAGGTTACATTTATTATATCTGCTCTTTTGCATTTGTTTGCAATGATTCTATGTCCTATTACATGGTCAATCTTTGTGAATGTACCATGTGCAACTGAAAAGAAGGTGTATTCCTTTTTGTCCCTATTTATTTTTCTCCACATATCAATTAAATCTAATTTTTCTAGGACTTCATTCACCTCTCTTACCTCTTTCTTATTTATTTTTTGGTTTGATTTATCTAGATCTGAAAGAGGAATATTTAGATCTCCCACTATTATGGTTTTACTATCTATTTCCTTCTTGAGCTCTGCCATTTTCTCCTTTATGAATTTGGATGCTATACCACTTGGTGCATATATATTGAGCAGTGTTATTTCCTCATTGTTTATACTGCCTTTAATTAGGATATAATGACCTTCCCTGTCTTTTTTAATCATATCTATTTTTACTTTGGCTTTGTCAGAGATCATAATAGTCACTCCTGCCTTCTTTTTTTCATTTGACGCCCAAAAGATTTTTCTCAAGCCCTTAACCTTAAACTTGTGTCTCTACCCGCCTCATATGTGTTTCTTGTAGCCAACATATGGTAGGATTTTGGTTTCTGATCCACTCTGCTATTTGCTTCCATTTTATGAGTGAGTTCATCCCATTCACATTCAGAGTTATAATTATCAGTTGTGCATTCACTGACATTTTTGTATCCTCCCCTAGACCCACCCCTTCTTCTTACACTATTTTCTTTTAAACCAGTGGTTTGCTTTGAGCCAGTATCCCTTATCCCCTCCCTTGATTGACTTCCCTTTCTTCCCCCTCCCTTATTATTCCCCTATTTTTATTTTTAAAGGCCTAATGAATTCCCTCCCCCTTCTTCTCCCCTCCCTTTTTTGACCTCCCCACTCCCCTGTTCCCTTTGGTTTGTCCCTTCTGACTTTCTCAGTAGGGTTAGATAGAGTTTTTTTTTTATCTGAATGGATAATAAAGCTACTCTTCCCTCTCTGGGTTGATTATACTGAGAGTAAGGTTTGATTATTCCCTCTTAATGCTCTCTTCCTCTCCTTCTTATAATAGTATTTATCTCCTCCCCTTCCCATGTCCTCTTTGTGTGTAATAGAATATCCTATTTTTCTTATTTACTCAGATTTTTCTTGGTGTTCCCTATTATTTCCCCCCCCCCCTTCCCACCCCCCAATGTCTTCTTAGACCATTTAGTATCCTATCCTCTCCCTATGAATTATTCTTCTGGTTGCTATAATAGTGAATATTATAATAGTGAATAGAGTTCACTACAGAGAATTATACATAGCATTTCTCCACATAGTAATACAGATAATTAGATCTTATTTAAGCCCTTAAAGAGTCAAATTTAAAAATTTATAAGTTTTCTTTCTTTTCCCTCTGTTTCTTATTTACCTTTTTATGTTTCTCTTGATTTTTGTGGTTGGGTATCAAACTTTCCATTTAGTCCTGGTCTCTTTTGTGCAAAAACTTGGAATTCTTCAATTTTGTTGAATGCCCATACTTTCCCCTGGAAGTATATAGTCAGTTTCAATGGGTAGTTGATCCGTGGCTGAAGACCCAGCTCTCTTGCTTTTCTGAATATTGTGTTCCAAGCCTTGTGGTCTTTTAGCGTGGAGGCTGCCAGATCCTGTATGATCCTGATTGGTGCTCCTTGATATTTGAATTGTCTCTTTCTGGCTTCTTGTAAGATTTTTTCTTTTCCTTGGAAGCTCTTAAATTTTGCTATTATATTTCTTGGTGTTGACTTTTCTATGTCCTGTGTAGAGGGTGATCTATGGATCCTTTCAATGTCTATATTGCCCTCTTGTTGTAGAACTTCCAGGCAATTTTGCTGAATAATTTCTTTAAGTATGGAGTCCAAGTTTCTATTAATTTCTACCTTTTCTGGAAGACCAATGATTCTCAAATTGTCTCTTCTCGACTGGTTTTCTTGGTCTGTCACTTTCTCATTAAGATATTTCATGTTTCCTTCTATTTTATCAGTCTTTTGGCTTTGTTTTATTTGTTCTTGTTGTCTTGAGAGATCATTATGCTCTAATTTTTCAATTCTAGCCTTTAAGGACTGGTTTTGGGCTATAATCTTTTGGTTTTGGGCTATAATCTTTTGGTTTTCCTTTTCAATCTGGTCATTTCTGGTGTTCAATTTGCTTATCAGTTCATTTGATTTCTGAGCCTCACTTTCCAATTGCAAAATTTTGCCTTTTAAGCTGTTATTTTCTTGCCAGATCTCTTCCATCTTCTTCAACATCTCATTTTTGAACTCTTCAATAGCTTGTGACCAGTTTTCATTGTTTTGGGAAGGTTTGGATACTTGTTTGCCCTCCTCTGTTGTCTGGATTTTCTCTGTGTAAAAGTTGTAGAGTGTTCCAGAGTTTTTCTTGATAATCTTTTTCTTCCTCTGGAATTCTTGGCTTGCCATCGTTAGCCCCGCCCCTTTTCCGCTTTGTCTTCACACTCAGGGTCTGCCTGCACCTTCTAAGCTCCCTGGGCTCCGGTCTCCTTGTCCTCAGGGTCAGGCCTCCTGGTAGACCCCAGTCTGCCCCTCTGCCTGAGGCTCCTTCAGCAGTCTTTGGGGCTGCTTCCACAGCTGGGCTCCTGTCCGCACCGGGTCCTCACTGGAGGTCCAAACCTGGGCTGGAAATCTGTATTCAAGCCTAGGGCACTGCCTTTGCAGGCGCAGACGCTCTTAGGGCACTGCCTTCACCTACACAGAAGCTAGGGAAAGTCCATGGGCTAGAGATCTTTATTCACACCTGAGGGGATGCCTTCATGTGCTAGGGAAAGTCCGTGTGTTAGAGATCTTTGTCCTGGCCTGAGTTGGTGCCTTCACCCACGTGGACGCTCAGGGTAAGTCCGTGGGTGCCCCCCAGCCACTTGGGGTCCCTCCTCTTGCAGCACACAGATACAAGCCCTGGGGCTGCCAGTGATTAACTGGTTGCCCCAATCCTGTTTTCACTCTTGTGCATTGGCCTTGGCGTTGTGCGAGGTGTGTGGTGTGGGGGGTGGGGGAGGGGTTTCTTCCTCTCATGTTTTAGTGAGAGCTGTTTCACCCCTTTATAGCATGGAGATGCCCCGATTCTGCGTACCTTCAATGCTGCGCCCTGTTGTGGGGTTCCTTCATTCATCTGGGTTCGCTTTTATTTCCCCTTGAGGAGTCCTGTATGCTTTGGTCAGGAGAGATCGAGCAGCTGCTCCTTACTCTGCCACCATCTTAACCAGAAGTCTGTAATCTCCCAGGTAGGATTTATACCAGGAATGGTATAATTTAATTTATACCAGGAATGGTATAATTTAATATTAGGAGAACCATCCACATAATTGACCATATCAATAACCAAGCTAACAAATCACATGATTATCTCAATAGAGGCAGAAAAAGCCTTTGACAAAAAACAAGTCATTCCTATTGAAAACACTAGACAGTATAGGAATAGAAGGACCTTCCCTCAAAATAACTAACAGTATATATTTAAAACCATCAGCAAGTATCATCTGCAAGGAGGATACATTAGGAGCCTTCCCAATAAGATAAGGAGTGGAGCAAGGATGCCCATTATCATGTCTATTATTTAATATTGCTCTAAAAAT
Organism: Gracilinanus agilis; assembly: GCF_016433145.1. Classification (NCBI taxonomy): domain Eukaryota; kingdom Metazoa; phylum Chordata; class Mammalia; order Didelphimorphia; family Didelphidae; genus Gracilinanus; species Gracilinanus agilis. Next base: position 4,786 of record NW_025369289.1, on the reverse strand, counting down.
GCTAGCAATAGTAATTAGAAAAGAAAAAGAAAATGAAGGTATTAAAGTAGGCAATGAGGAAACTAAACTATCTCTCTTTGCAGATGATATGATGGTCTATTTAAAGAATCCTAGAGAATCAACTAAAAAGCTAGTAGAAATAATAATTTTAGCAAAGTTGCAGAATACAAAATAAACCCACGTAAACCATCAGCATTTCTATATATTTCCAACAAAATCAGCAGTAAGAATTAGAAAGAGAAACTCCATTTAAAATCACTCTAGACAACATAAAATATTTGGGAATCTATCTGCCAAGACAAACTCAGAAAATATATTACAACTATAAAATACTTTTCACACAAATAAAACTAGATCTAAACAATTGGGGAAAACATTAATTGTTCATGGGTAGGATGAGCTAATATAATAAAAATGACATCCTACCTAAACTAATTTATTTATTCTATGCCATACCTATCAAACTATGAAGAGGTTTTTGTTTTTAAATAGAACTAGAAAAAGTTATAACAAAGTTCATTTGGAAGAACAAAAGATCAAGAACATCAAGGGAACTAATAAAAAATGTGAAGAATGATAACCTAGCAATTAATAGATTTTACACTGTACTATAAAGCAGTGTTCATCAAAACAATATGCTACTGGCTAAGAGATAGAAGGATGGATCAATGGAAGACTAGGGGTAAATGACCTCTGCAAGCTAGTATTTGATAAATCCAAAGATCTCAGCTTTTGGAATAAGAACTCTTCATTTGACAAAACCTGCTGGGAAAATTAGAAAACAGTATGGGAAAAATTAGACTTAGATCAACATCTTACACCCTATACCAAAAATGGATAAATGACTTAAATATAAGGAGTGAAATCATAAATAAATTAGATGAACAAAGAATAGTGTACCTGTCAGATCTATGGGAAAGAAGGGATTTTAAGATGAAGTAAGAGATAAGAGAACATTAAAAAATGTAAAATGAATAATTTTGATTACATTAAATTAAAAAGGGTTTGTACAAATAAAACCAATGCAATCAAAATTAGAAGGGAAGCAACAAACTGGGGAAATTTTTTTATAACAGAATTCTCAGATAAAGATCTAATTTCCCAAATATATAAGGAACTAAGTCAAATGTACAAGAAATCAAATCATTCCTCAGTTGACAAATGGCCAAAGGATATGAATAGGCAGTTTTTAGATGAAGAAATCAAAACTATGAATAAGCACATGAAAAAGTGTTCTAAATCCCTACTGATTAGAGAAATGCAAATCAAAACAACTCTGAAATACCACCTTACACATAGCAGATTGGCCAATATGACAGTAAAGGAGAATAATAAATGTTGGAGGAAACATGGCAAAATTAGGGCACAAATACACTACTGATAGAGTTGTGAACTGATCCAACCATTCTAGAAGGCAATTTCGAATTATGCCCAAAGGGCTTTAAAAGAATGTTACCCTTTGATCCAGTAATGCCACTACTAGGTTTGTACCTCAAAGAGAAAATAATGAAAAATATTTGTATAAAATATTCATAGCTATGTTCTTTGTGCTGGCAAAAAATTAGAAAATGAGGAGGTGTCCCTTGATTAGGGAATGGCTGAATAAATTGTAGTATCTTATGGTTCTGGAATACTATCGTGCAATAAGGAACGATAAACTTCTTGATCTCCAAACAAGCTGGAAAGACCTCCATGAACTGATGCAGAGAAAAATGAGCAGAACCAGGAGAACACTACACAGAAACTGAAACATTGTGGGACAATGAAATGTAATATACTTTGCTACTAATAGCAATGCAATGATCCAGGACAATCCCAAGGGACTTATGAGAAAGAATATTATTCCTATCGAGAGAAAGAACTGTGGGAGCAGAAACACAGAAGGAAAACATTTGTTATATCACTTGTTTATGTGGATATTGGATGAGTGGTTTTGGTTTTAAAAGATTACTTTATTACAAAAATGAATAATATGGAATTGGGTATTGAGTCATAAAACAAGTATAACCCAGTGGAACTGAATTTCTTCTTGGCTCCGGGAGGGGGGGAGAGAAAAGGGGAGGTAAAGAACATGATTAATATAACCATGGAAAAATACTTAACAAAAAAAATGAAGAATAGCAAAACAAATAAATAAATAAAATGAAAGGTAAAGGTTTAAAAAAAAGATATAGCAAAAACAAATATATAAAAATTTCCCTCCAGCACCAATTCAGTATTGGATGGGGTGGGATTGGGCTCACAGTTTAGCTCAGCTCCTGTATAGCCTTAGTCTCACCAAGTTTCAAGTCCAAAGCTGTACTTGATAGGTGCCAGATTCTTCTTGATTGGAGTCCCCACTAGGCTGACTGTAATATCTGACCTAGATTCCTGCTTACTAGTATCCCTCTAATTTCAGTTCCCAGGCCAGATCAGAGTTCTCTACTTATATTTAGAAAAGAAAAGAACAACAACAAAAAGGTTAAAGACCCAGGCCCATTTCTTGGGAATGGGTCACAGAAAGAAGAATTTCCTATGACTCTTTATCTTTACCTAGTGATATGATCAAAGAAGTCACTTTCACCCTTAGACACTGAATATAGTTATTACTGAGTCAGACCTTTTAAAAAATTCCAATAGTTAGGCTGTGAAGCCAATGGGAAAAAGTCCCAATCACATGGTAGACCAACAGAGAATATCCATACATTGAGCAGTCCTCTAGTTTCTCCTGAGCTATTCCCTAGAATTTTCCATATAGATAATGCCATTTTAGGTGGTCTAAGCATTGTACTCACCCTCATTATACTCCCATTGCTCTAAAGCAGTGATTCCTAAAGTGGGCGCTACCGCCCCCTGGTGGGTGCTGCAGCGATCCAGGGAGGTTGTGATGGCCACAGGTGCATTTATCTTTCCTATTAATTGCTATTAAAATAAAAAAAAATAATTTCCAGGGGGCTAAGTAATATTTTTTCTGGAAAGGGGGCGGTAGGCCAAAAAAGTTTGGGAACCACTGATCTAAAGGGTCCAATGAATGATCGTTATGTCTAGATATGATATACAGATTTTAATTATAGGAACTGAGTAAGTATTGATGGAGTTATTATTTCAGTTTATTTTGAATTATTTATTCAGTTTATTATTTTGTAATAACTTTGGACTAATCCAGTTCCATGAGACTTAAGTTCTCTTTTGACTTGGTTTCTAGTTGTATGACCCTGGACAAGACATCATTCTTCCTGAGTTATAGAATTTCAGAGATGGAAGGGACCTCAGCAGTTGTTGTCATTTGGTCGTGTCTGATTCTTTATGACCACATGAACCATAGCCAGGCCCTTCTATTTTCTACTATCTCTCAAGTCTGTCCAAGTTCAGGTTCATTGCTTTTGTGACATTATCTATCCGTCTCATCCTCTGTCATCCTCTTCTCCTTTGGCTTTCAATTTTCCCAACATCAAGGTTTGTTTTTGTTTTCCTAATGAGACCAGTCTTCTCATCATCCAGCCAAAGTATTTAAGCTTCTCGTCTAATCTGGGGGAATCACTACTCCAATACAACCTTTTCCACTATTGGCTAGCTCGAATTGTTTGGAAAAAACTCTTCGCCCTCTTGTAGCTTTTTTTTTTTTTTTTTTTTTTTTTTTTTTTTTTTTTTTTTTTGGAGTTTGGGGAGAAGGGCTTCATTCCTCTGCTGGCAGAGAGAATTAGATGCACAAGCTTCTGGGAAATGTAGACTCCAAGAGACAGTGTTGTTTTCTTCACACCCTGAGAGAAAAGGAAAGATTTTCATGGGAGATGTGCAAGATGATTCAGGGTAGAAAGAGAGGTTGTTTTGTGTGAATGATTGGATTTGGTGTTGGATTTGAGTTTGGAGCAAGAGACTAGAAACTGGGAGTGAGTTGTTGAAGGCAAAAGTTGGCACTGAACTGCTACTGGGACCTCAGAAGCAGCTGCTCCTATCTGTCATTGATAGTGAGGCAGCATTGTTATGTCTTAAGTAGAGGTGAATTTATTAAATGTGTCCCAGCAAGAGAACTAAGGCATTCTGTGTTGTTTTCTTGACCTTCCTCACTTTCTTACCTGAGATAGGGAATGTAAAATTCAAATCTTATCTGGCATTATGGTTGTTTACTTGCTAATTTAATTAGTACCTTAAATCCAGCTTATTTTAGATAAAAAAAAATATCAATCCTAATAGTACCTGATTTTGTGATTCATTATTAGTAAAGCGGAAGTAGTGAATGACTGATGGCATGAAGAGATTAAAAAAAAAAAATGAAGGTTGGAACCTTGGTCCAAAATGCCACTTTTTCCTGGCTTGATTGGAATGATAAAGAATCTTATGGTTTTGATTTATTAATTTTTGATAAACTGAAGAAAGGCAAAATGGTATTGGACCCCTTCTCCCCTATTATCTTTGATAAAAAATCTGAGACTTATTAATGTAAGCAGATTAAAGTCATGTTCAGAAAGCTGGTTGAGAAAATTCCACTTTTTATTCTTTCTCTTTCTAGTCTGTTATTGAGTGAAGGTGGGATGGAAGTTGAACCTAAGGGTGTGTTGGAGTCAGCTTGAACTGGATCAAGAGATTGAAGTTTTAAGTTTTCAGTGTTAGCACTTATATTTTGGAAATCTGCAAATGCTATAACTCAAAACTTAGTTTATTATTTTGTTGATTGGACTTTAGAAAGTGATGGAGAAAAATGTAAATAATGTAGATTAAACTTTAAAAGGTGTATCTTGAATTTATTTCCCTCTTTCTTTTTTCCTTCCTTCTTTCCTTCCTTCCTTCCTTCCTTCCTTCCTTCCTT
>NW_025369288.1:0-6140 GCF_016433145.1 Gracilinanus agilis | reverse complement strand
GAAGGAAGGAAGGAAGGAAGGAAGGAAGGAAGGAAGGAAGGAAGAAAAGAGAAAGAAAAAGAGAGAAAGAGAAGAAGAGAGAAAAAAGAATGAGCGAGGAAGGAAGGAAGGAAGGGAAGGAATGAAGGAAGTAAGAGAAAGAAGGAAAATTATGCTTTAATTTGCATTCAGAGTTCATCATTTTCTCTCTGGAAGAGGAGAAGTTTATAATCATGAGGCATTTGGAATTGTCTTGTATCATTTTATTTATCAGAGAAGCCGAATCTTTCTCTTATAACATTGTTGGTACTATGCACAATGACCACCCAGTTTTCTTACTTCATTTTGTATCAGTTCACAGAGCTTTTGCCATATTTTTAAGTACATCCCCAATAATTTCTTAAACCACAATAGTACTCCATCATAGTCATATGTTATAACTTTTTATCCATTCCCCAAATGGAAAGCATCTCCTCAATTTCCAATTCTTTGCCACCACAAAAAAGAGCAGCTATAAACATTTTAGCAATATAATTTTTTTCTCTTTTTATCTTCTAGCAGTATATATCTAATAGTAGTTTTGGTGGGTCTAAGTGTATGCACAGTTTTATAGCCCTTTGGGCATAGTTTCAATTGTTTTCCAGAACTGTTGGGCCAATCCGTTACCCAGTAATTATTTTTAGTATACTTATTTTTTTGCCAACATCCCCTCTAATATTTGTTATTTCTGAGAGGTGTGAAAACATCAAAGGATTTTTCTCTAATCAGTAGTGATTTGGATAATTTTTTCATATCAATATCAATAACTGATTTCATCTGAAAATTAACTGTTGTTATCCTTTGTCCATTTCTCATTTGGGAAATGGCTCTTATTTTTATAAATTTGACTCAGATCCCTAAATATTTGAGAAATGATTTTTTAAATATTAATTCAGTCTGTGTTACTTTTTAGCAAAATGTAATTTCCATGAGTATCTCTTTTAATTAAGACTATTTTTTCCTCTTTATTTTTCTGGAATCATGATTGTTTTACTTCCCATCGTTTTTTTACTTCAGCTGAAACATAAATAGGTTCTGTTCCAGATCTTCTATTTTCTGTGTGTATGTGTGTGTGTATCTTTCTATTTCAAGTGTATTTTTTGTAAACAACATATTTCTTAGATTATGGTTTCTAATTCATCCTGCTCTCCACTTCTGTTTTATGGCTGAATTCATAGTATTCACTTTCAAACTTATGAATACTGCATATTTCCCTCCATCCTATTTCTTCTGTTTATCCTTCTCTCTCTTTTTATCTTGTTCTTTCTCAAAAATCCAATTTGATTCTTAACACTGCCTTCTTTAATCAGCTCTCCTTTAAATCACTCCTCCACTTCCCACATGAGGCCATGACCTAGAAATGCTTAAGGGAAATATAGATGCCCATCAGAACCAGCAGCACTCAGTTCCACCAAAATGCTTCCTGTAATCTAATGATGAGTTAACTGACTCCATTTATCATCTGTGGGAAGAAAGTTCCTGAAGTTGCTGCTGTCACCACTATTTGAGGCCACCAAGCCCACTCCCACTCCACTATTACAGATCTCTTCCCTCAGAAATTCTAAGGTGTGTCAATCTGGAAAAAGTAACTCACTCTAAGCTCTCATTGATCTGCCACTCCAAGATTTGATTTAAAGAGCAACTTTAAAAATCTTTGTGGGGGGATGCTGGGAAAGTACAGCTAATTTGGTACCTGCCCTTTGATATCTTAGCTCTTCATATGACATGGATATATTTTCTTCTTCTACATAGTTGGAAAGCTTTTCATTGCATATGGCTTTTAGATTATGAGTATTTGGAATGATACTATATTTTAAAATGATATTAAGTTGTTATATATGAATGTTATGTTTGGCCAATTGTGAAAAATAGTTCTATCTATAATTATGTGCAATTTTTTCATTGAGTTCTCAATTATATTTGAAGATTCATATTTTTAGTATGAGGAATTTTCCAGTATCAGAATATAAAGGATAGTAAAAATCTGGTAAAATGTTTTAAAATAATTTTTGTTTTTTAGAAAAGTTGTCATGGTTACATGATTCATGTTCTTACTTTCCCCTTCACCCCACAACCTCCTACCCCACACCCCATAGCCAATGTCCATTTCCACTGTTTTTATTTTATTTTATTTTTTTAATAATTTTTTTTAGAAAAGTTGTCATGGATACATGATTCATGTTCCCACCTTCCCACTGCCCCCCCACAATGCCCCCCATACCCAATGCACATTTCCCCTGATTTTAACATGTGTCATCAATCAAGACCCATTTCCAAAATGTTGATAGTTGCATTGGCATGGTAGTTTCAAGTCTACATCCCCAATCATGTCCACCTAAAACCATGTGTTCACGTAGTTGCTTCTCTTCTGTGTTTCCTCTCCTGTAGTACTTCCTCTGAATGTGGGTAGCGTTCTTTTCCACAAGTCCCTCAGAATTGTTATGGATCATTGCATTACTGCCAGTACAGAAGTCCATCACATTCTATTTTACAACAGTGTATTGGTCTTTGTGTACAATGTTCTTCTGGCTCTGCCCCCCTCACTCTGCATGAATTCTTGGAGGTCCTTCCAGTTCACATGGAATTCCTCCAGTTTATTATTCCTTTTAGGGCAATAATATTCCATCACCAGCACATACCACAGTTTCTTCAGCCATTCCCCAATAAAAGGGCAAAACCTCATTTTCCAGATTTTTGCCACCACAAAAAGTGCAGCTATAAATATTTTCATACAAGTCTGTCTATCCATGATCTCTTTGGGGTAAAAACCCAATAATGGTATGGCTGGATGAAAGTGGAGGCAATCCCTTATATCCCTTTGAGCATAGTTACAAATTGCCAGCCAGAATGGTTGGATCCGTTCACAACTCCACCAGCGATTCACCAATGCCCCAATTTGGCCACTTCCCCTCCAATATTCACTACTCTCCCCTACTATCATTTTAGCCAATCTGCTAGGTGTGAGATGATACCTCAGCATTGTTTTGATTTGCATTTCTCTAATTATTTGAGATTTAGAGCACTTTCTCATGTACTTATTGATAGTTTTGATTTCTTTATCTGAAAATTGCCTATTCATGTCCTTTGCCCATTTATTGATTGGGAAATGGCTTGATTTTTTTATACAACTGATTTAACTCTTTGTATATTTGGGTAATTAGACCCCTGTCAGAATTTTTTGTTATTAAGATTTTTTCCCAAATTGTTGTTTCCCTTCTGATTTTGGTTGCATTGCTTTTATTTGTACAAAACTTTTTAATTTAGTATAAACAAAATCATTTATTTTACATTTTGTAATTTTCTCTAACTCTTGCTTGGTTTTAAAATCTTTCCTTTCCCAGAGATCTGATAAGTATACTATTCTGAGTTCACTTAATTTACTTACAGTTTCCTACTTTAAATTCAAATCATTCACCCATTCTGTATTTATCTTGGTATAGGGTGTGAGATGTTGATCTAAACCTAATCTCTCCCATATTGTTTCCAAATTTTCCCAGCAGTTTTTGTCATATAGTGGATTTTCGTTCCAAAAGTTGGGCTCTTTGGGTTTATCATAGACTGTCTTGCTGAGGTCACTTACCCCAAGTCTATTCCACTGATCCTCCCTTCTGTCTCTTAGCCAGTATCATATTGTTTTGATGACCACAACTTAACAGTCTAGTTTAATATCTGGTACTGCTAGGCCACCTTCGTATACTTTTTTTCATTATTTCCCTTGATATTCTTGATCTTTTGTTCTTCCAAATGAACTTTGTTATCATATTTTTCTAATTCAATAAAGAAGGTTTTTGATAGTTTGATAGGTATGGCGCTAAATAGGTAAATTAATTTGGGTATAATGGTCATTTTTATTATATTAGCTCATCACGCATAAGCAATCAATGTTTTTCCAATTGTTTAGATCTAGTTTTCATTGTTTGGAAAGTGTTTTGTAGTTATGTTCGTATAATTGCTGTGTTTGTTTTGGTAGATAAATTCCTAACTATTTTATTTTGTGTAGAATTATTTTAAATAGTGTTTCTCTTTCTACCTCTTGCTGCTGTGATGTGTTGGAAATATATAGAAATGCTGATGATTTATGAGCATTTATTTTGTATCCTGCAACTTTGCTAAAGTTCTTGATTATATCTACAAACGTCTTAGTTGATTCTCTAGGGTTTTTTAAGTAGACCATCATATCATCTGAAAACAGGGATAGCTTAGTCTCCTCATTGCCTATGTTAATGCCTTCAATTTCTTTTTCTTCTCTAATTGCTACTGGTAGTGTTTCTAGTACAATGTTTAATAATAGAGGTCATAAAAGGCATCCTTGTTTCATGCCTGATGATATTGGAAAGGCTACTAGTTTATTCTCATCACATATGATGTTTGTTGATGGTTTTAGATATATATTGTTTATTATTTTTTGGAAATGTTCTTCTATTCTTATACATTCCAGGGTTTTCAATAAGAATGGGTGCTGTATTTTGTCAAAGGCTTTTTCAGCATCTATCGAGATAATAAAGAGATTTTAGTTTGTTAGATTGTTGATATGGTCAATTATGTGGATGGTTTTCCTAATGTTGAACCATCCTTGTATTCCTGGTAATAATCCCACCTAATCATGGTGGCTAATCCTCTTGATCGATTGCTGGAGTCTCTTTGCTAGTATTCTATTTAAAATTTTTGCAACTATGTTAATTAGGGAGATTAGTCTGTAGTTTTCTTTCTCTGTTTTTGATCTACCTGGCTTTGGAATTAGTACCATATTTGTGTCATAAAAGGAATTTGCTAGGACTTCTTCTTTCCTTATTATATCAAATAATTTTTATAGTATTGTGATTAGATGTTCTTTGAATTTTAGATAGAATTTACTTGTGAATCCATCAGGTCCTGGGGATTTTTCCTTAGGGAGTTTTTTTTTATTATATTTATTAATATTCATTTTTAACATGGTTACATGATTCATGCTCCTCCTTTCCCCTTCAACCCCCCCCCCCCTCCTCCCTAGCCATGCACATTTCCACTAGTTTTGTCATGTGTCCTTGATCAAGACCAATTTCCAAATTGTTGGTAGTTGCATTGGTGTGGTAGTTTCGAGTCCACATCCCCAATCATGTCCACCCCAACCCATGCGTTCAAGCAGTTGTTTTTCCTATATGTTTCCTCTCCTGCAGTCCCTCCTCTGAATGTGGGTAGCCTCTTTACCATAAATCCCTCAGAATTGTCTAGGGTCATTGCATTGCTGCTGGTTCAGAGGTCCATTACATTCGATTTTACCACAGAATGTCAGTCTCTGTGTATAGAGTTCTTCTGGCTCTGCTCCTTTCGCTCTGCATCAGTTCCCGGAGGTCTCTACAGTTCGCCTGGAACTTCTCCAGTTTATTATTCCTTTTAGCACAATAGTATTCCATCACCCGCATATACCACAGTATGTTCAGCCATTCCCCAATTGAAGGACATTCCCTCCTTTTCCAATTTGTTGCCACCACAAAAAGCGCAGCTATAAATATTTTCGTACAAGTCTGTTTATCTATGATCTCTTTGGGGTACAAACCCAGCAATGGTATGGCTGGGTCAAAGGGCAGGCATTCTTTTATAGCCCTTTGAGCATGATTCCAAATTGCCAGCCAGAATGGCTGGATCAGTTCACAGCTCCACCAGCAATGCATTAATGTCCCAATTTTGCCACATCCCCTCCAGCATTCATTACTCTCCCCTTCTTTCATTTTAGCCAATCTGCTAGGTGTGAGGTGATACCTCAGAGTTGTTTTGATTTGCATTTCTCTGATTATTAGAGATTTGGAACACTTTCTCATGTGCTTATTGATACTTTTGATTTCTTTACCTGAAAATTGCCTATTCATGTCTCTTGCCCATTTATCAATTGGGGAATGGCTTGATTTTTTATACAATTGCTTTAACTCCTTGTATATTTGAGTGATTAGACCCCTGTCAGAGTTTTTCGTTATAAAGATTTTTTCCCAATTTGTTGTTTCCCTTCTGATTTTGACTACATTGTTTTTGATTGTACAGAAACTTTTTAGTTTCATATAGTCAAAACCATTTAATTTACATTTTGTAATTTTCTCTAACTCTTGCTTGGTTTTAAAGTCTTTCCTTTCCCAGAGATCTGACAAGTA
>NW_025369287.1:0-4469 GCF_016433145.1 Gracilinanus agilis | reverse complement strand
CTGTATAGGAGGATGTCCAAAAAGCATCTCATATGGTGAGATGTGTATATCTCCCCTAGGTCTGCTTCTAAGATAAAATAGAGCTAGAGGGAGAATTTCAGGCCATTTTAGATGTGTCTCAGTACATAATTTGCCCATCATGGTTTTAAGTTCTCTGTTCATCCGTTCAACTTGGCCTGAGCTCTGGGGGTGATATGGTACATGGAATTTTGGAGTTATCCCCAGGCATGAATATATTTCAGATAAAACTGAATCAGTAAAGTGACTCCCTCTGTCCGAGTCAATACGTGCAGGCAGACCAAAACGAGGAATAATTTCTTTTAAAAGCACCTTGGCAACAAAGGCTGACGTGGCTCGGGCAGTAGGAAATGCTTCCGGCCACCTGGTCAGTTGATCCACTATGACCAGACAGAATTTATATTGTCCAGCCTTTGGCATTGTTATGAAATCAATTTGTAGGTGCTCAAAAGGTGTGTAAGCCAATGGACGCCCACCAAAAGCCTTGCCACGAAAGGCGTGTTGGTTATATGCTTGGCAAGTAGGGCAAGCTGCACACACTTTAGAGGCTATAATGGTTATGCCAGGAGCTATCCATACTCTCTTAACAGAGTCCACGATGCCCTGGGTACCAAAATGACCATTTTTATGAATAGATTGGCAAATTTGGCGATAAAAGTGTCTAGGGAGCAGGGGTTTTCCTTCAGAGGACACCCATACTCCATTTATCTGTTTGGCTTTAAATTTCTGCTTCCATTTTGTTATTTCCTTCTCATCATAGGAAAGTGATAAATTTAAGTCATCAGTGGTTGTTAATGTTAAAATTAGTTCAGGCCCTTCTATTGCTGCTAGCTTTGCAGCAATATCTGCCCGATTATTTCCCTTAGAGACAGGGTCAGTTCCACCTGTATGGGCAGAGCAGTGAACCACAGCTAGGGCTTTTGGTAGCTGGAGAGCAGAAAGAACTTCATTAATAATTTTTGCATTAGCTATAGATTTTCCAGCTGAGGTTAAAAATCCTCTCTGGAGCCATAACATACCCACTGCATGACATATTCCAAATGCATATCGAGAATCCGTATAAATTGTAGCCTTTTTATCTTTGGCAATTATACATGCATGTTTTAGAGCCATGAGTTCTGCGGCTTGAGCACTTAGATTTGAGGGCAGTGAAGCTGACCATACAGTGTTAAATTCTGTAACTACAGCAGCTCCAGTGTAGCGTATGCCATCCCTCATAAATGAAGAGCCATCAGTAAATAAAACTAGATCAGGATTCTCTAAAGGAGTGTCCAGGAGATCGTCTCGAGGCTTTTCAGCCATGGACACTAGTGTTTCACAATTATGTAAAGGTTCTTCTGAAACTGGTAAATCTGGAAGTAAGGTGGCTGGGTTAAGGGTTGTACAACGTTTTAAAGTAATATTTTCATTATTTAGCAAGGTTATTTCATACCTTGTAATTCTCTGATCAGAAAATGCCTGTGTTCTATGTCTTAGCAGTAATGCTTCCACTTCATGTGGGCACATAATTGTTAATGGGCATCCCAATACTAGATCAACAGTTTTCGTCACTAACAGAGCTGTGGCAGCTACACCTCTAAGGCATGGTGGTGCACCTGCAGCTATAGGGTCTAGCTGAGCTGAATAATAAGCAATTGGACGCTGGTATGGTCCCAAAGTTTGGGTTAAAACACCTGACGCTACTCCTCTACGCTCATGTACATATAAAGTAAATGGTTTGTTATAATCTGGGATGCCTAGAGCAGGAGCAGACAGAATAGCTTGTTTTAAATTCGATAGAGCTAACTTGTGTTCTGGCTCTAATTTAAGTGGTTCAGGGACTGAATCTTTTGTTAATGCTATAAGGGGTTTAGTAATCTCCCCATAGCAAGGGATCCATTGTCTGCAGAAACCTGTTGCTCCTAGGATTGCTCTTAAGTGTTTTTTAGTGGTAGGATTGCTCAATTTTTGAATATTTTCAATGCGCTTAGGGGATATATGTCGTGCACCAGCTGTCAAGATGAACCCCAAATATTCCACTCTGGGGAGACACCACTGCACTTTTTCTTTTGCTATCTTATGTCCTCTTTTATGTAACTCTAAAAGAAGATGTTTACTATCTTCCTGGCATGTTTCAGCATCAGGTGAAGCCAGGAGCAAGTCATCTACATATTTAATCAATTTACTATTTTTAAATATTATATTTTCTGTATCTTGGCTCAAAATCTGTGCAAAAATACACGGGCTCTCGCAATAACCCTGGGGAAGACGCCCCCAGGACCACTGAGAATTATTCCAGGTAAAGGCAAATATATGTCTGGAATTCTCATGAATGGGAATTGAGAAAAAGGCTGAGCACAGGTCCACGACCGTAAAGTAAGTGGCTGTGCTGGGAATAGAAGAAATAATTGTGTTTGGGTTTGAAACCACTTGGTGTCTCTTTATAACATGATTGTTTATAGCTCTTAGATCCTGAACAAATCTATATTGGGGTTTTCCATCTGGGCCTAATTTCGGCTTCTTGACAGGTAAAATAGGTGTATTATATTCTGACTTGCACGGGATTATTATTCCTTGCTCAATTAGTGAATTTATCACTGGGGTAATTCCCTCAATGGCTTCTTTTGATAAGGGGTACTGAGGAATGGAGGGAGCTGGTCCTCCTTTTGTTCTAATCTGAACAGGTACAGCTGATTTAAGTAGGCCTACATCAGTAGAAGATGTAGCCCATAGAGACTCTGGGATATCATCTGGGATTTTAAAAGTGGGAGGCTCTTTTACTTCCTGCTCTTCTGAAAGAAGTACAGGGAGTAGGTTTAAAGAGTCCTCTGGCAATTCCAGTGACATAGAACCATCTGGATTGCAAATTATTGTGGCTCTAAGTTTACATAATAGATCCCTTCCCAGTAAATTTGTGGGGGATCCAGGCATTAAAAGAAAGGAGTGTTCTATTGATAAAGGTCCAAGGCTTACCATACGAGGAGAAAGTTCTGGGACCTTTTGAGATGTTCCTGATACCCCTACTACGTTTAGAGAGCCAATAGAATTACAGTTTACATCTGGTTTGCTCACCAGTACTGATCTTGAAGCCCCAGTATCTAATAAACAACCATAACATGAATTACCCACTTTTAGGGTTACATAAGGTTCCTTACTATTTGGGGGGGAATGTATAGGGATAATAGGCATTAGAATATCATGGTCAGGAAAGTCAAAAGTTTCCCTTTCTGATTCCAAAGCCGTCCCTCCCCCCACGCACCTTCATAAAGATGCTTGGGCTCCATGGGCACCCCCCTGAGGGGCATTAGCACCCTGATTAGTTCGGGGGCGAGCTCCACTTGAGATATACTGTTGTGGGGTCATTTGGTATGAGCTATCATCATCCCGAGGTTTATTTTTAGCATTTCTATCATGCCTAAAATTGCTATTCCCGGAATCATCATCTTTATTATTGCTATTCCTGTTTCTGTTGTTATTCCTATAGTTATCTGTTGGCTGGGTATTATTTCTGAGTAGTCTCAAGAAAGTCCTACAAATCCCCATTGTATGGCCCTTCTTTATACAGAAATAACAGAAAGCAGGTTGATTGTTAGATTCTTGGAGAGGGGCTATAATCTCTCCTTTATTTTTTTGGTTTGCTTTTAGCATTTTGATTTCTGCTTTTAAACCATCTATCGAGTCAGTATCATCCTCCTGTTCTTGGCTTCTAAAAACATAAGATGCTGTCTTCCTTAATTCCTCAAGGCCCATTTTATCCCAATTTGGGCAATGAGTCTTAAAATAGTCTTTGACTACTTTGCAGGAATTTTTTACAAATTGTCTACGTACATGTTTTACTTCCCGTTCTACGGTTAAGTCAAGGTCCATATATAGCCTTGCAACCTCAATCAGTCTGTCCATAAAATGGGACGGAGTTTCATCGGCACGCTGTTTAATTTTTTCGAATTTGTCCCACATGTATCCTGTGTTAGCACAAGCCTTTATAGCTGTTAATAATGCTTGCCTGCCATCATGTAATTTTTTAATATCTGTTGGAGAGTTGTAATTCCATTTTGGATTTGTATGGGGCCAGTTAGGTGAGTCTTTACTTTTATTACGATTGGCCCGATTCATGATCCTCTCTTTCTCACCATGTGTCAGAATTGCTCCTAAAACATTTTCAACGTCCTGCCAAGTAGGGTCATAAGTATCAAATATATTTTCTAATGTTCTTAAAACTAAAACTGGGTCTTTTTCAAAACTAGGCATATTCTTTTTCAATCCAGCTAAATCATCAGGGCTGAAGGGAGTAAAGTGTCTTACAGATACCAGGTCTCCTTCAGTTTTAAAAGTAGGTACTTCTCGTAAAGGAAATAGTGTTGTGCTCTCCTGAATGGCAGGGAATGTATGTCCTGCAGCAATAGCTGTATCCCTGAATGTCTGTAGGAGGGGCTGAGGGGTGGGTTGGACAGGTTGAGGAGGTGGGAGCAGGA
>NW_025369286.1:0-8095 GCF_016433145.1 Gracilinanus agilis | reverse complement strand
CTCTTGGCCTTCCTCCATATTCTCCAATCTCTTCTCTATCTTACTAATTCTCTCTGATTTAGTGTCATCCAGCTTCTCTGTTATATTTCCTATTTCCTTCTCTATCTTACTAAATCTCTCTGAGTTAGTGTCATCCAGCTTCTCTGACAGTTTCTTTTGAGAGAAGTAAAGATAAACTATTCCGCCTACTATGAGTATTATCACACTTACTATCACACCTACATACAGTGCATCAAACAATCCTGTAAGTGTATTTTCTGTTGTTCCTGTTCCAAAACAAATCAACGTAACAGTCCATAATATGGACTGGAACCAGAGTCTTATAGTTTGAATTCTAGTATATATTTCCGCAGTAATGCTTCGAAACCCCCACATTCTTACTCACAGTAGATATCACTAGTGGGCAAGGCCTTCCTCTTACTAAGGGTTGGGCTATAGAACTAGTTGTATTGTTTTGGGTTAAGACTTCCCTTTGTTCCTGCCTGGCTGAGGACAAAAGCTATAGCCTGAGGCTGAGTACTAGAGATAAAGCTCTTTGAGGGTAGCCAGGGCTTTTTTTTTTGCCTGAGGCAAAAGTTGGGAGTGTCTTTCAAAAGCTAATTTTGGTTCTGGGAGGCTCTATTGGATTATAAAGGTCTGAAGAATTTCTTTTCTTTAAAGTTATGTGCCTTCTACTGTGGGGGAAAAAGAAAATGCGGCTTTTTAAATTCTAGCTGGCCCCACCAGGCTTTTGCTTTTTCTAAAGGTTTTTAAAACTAAAAGTACGGTTTGAAATAGAACAGAGTTTAAGCCTATTTGTAGCCTAAAAAAAAAATTACTCTCCCTAAGTCTACTAAATAAGTCTAGTGCCTCCTGCTTCTATTTGGCTGCTTTTAAATCTTATTCAGGTGTGCTCCTGGCCTGGCTAGGAGAACTGAGCAGTCCTTCCCAGGTGTGGCCAAGGCCTCCTACTAGGCTTATTTTTTTTTTTTCTTAAGACAAAAAGGCAACCTAGCTAAATTTTCAGGGTCCCCAGGTTTTTTGATCTCACCAATCTAGCAGCTTTATATCGACCGAAGCTCCACGGCGTGCTGTGAGAAGGCTGACTTAAGGATAGATACAAAGAAGAATTCAAGAAAAATTCAGAAAGATTGAGGGAATTAGAGAGACCGAGTGGTCAGCCAATAATATAAGAAATAAAATTTAGTTATTATAGTTATATCTTTAAAATATGTGGCCGCCAGGAATCAACAATTCAGGTTGATTCCGTAATTAAATCAGACCCAAGTCAGCATCGGGTTGAGGAGTTTATTTACAATCAGGAAAGTGAGTAGGGATAAAGAGAAGAGGGAGGTAGAAGACTAAATAGATGAAGCTGTAAGCCGCAAGGCCCAACAGCCGGATAGGCAGAGTTTAGAATTGGCCCAGCTAGGCCAAGGAAGCCAGCCTAACTTACCCACGTGACAATACAGAGTGTAATCTGTCTGTGGTCTCAGGAGATGCTTCTTCTTCCAGTTCCAGACGCCAACTAACTCTACAGGAAGTTCACTAACTTACTTAAAGAGAATGTGTCTTTCATCACTTCCTGTGGTCCACCTCTAATTCAAATGGACAAATGGCAGTTTCTACATTGATTTGGACTGCCCAAAGGGCAGTCCCTTATTCTTGATTTGTTACTTATTGTCACGTGTGGGTAACTCGTCTCCCCTCCCCACTAAGGGAGGTGGGAGTGACATCATTAGCACGCCTAGGTCGAGTAGATTTTTGACTATTAATAGGATCTGGCTATTCTATTTACACAATCCCCCCTGATGATCATTGGGTGCCTAGTCACCCCAAGTGATCATGTTACACAAACATCTTCTACCACAAAGGTCCTTCTAACTACAATAGTTAGAGATAAGAGGGAAATGGGAAAGAGAGAAAGCAAAACCAATGTTTTGCTAAGCGCGATGACAAGAAACCAATTGGGGGCAGTCCCCAATCAGCATAACATGTACAATTAAGGTAACTGTTCAAAAACCCCATCAGTCCATTCATTAGTACCCAAAGTTCGTTCTGGATCACTTGATGCAACCAACCCCATCAGTTCAATCAATTGCAACCCAAAGTTCATTCTGGATCTCTTGATTAAACGTAGGTTCTTCAGGCATCTCTCTGCAAACAGTTCATTCTCTGGATTTAAGGAATCAGCAAGTTTCTTTCCCTGAGAATTTTCTCAAACAAAACCAAAAATTAAATCTTGGATATAATAAAATACGATTAATCTTGGATTTTATAAAATACAATCCCCCCTGACGTGGGTATTTAGAAAGAAATACCCAGATCAGCTCAATATATACAGTTGAATCATGGGGTTGCATGAGTCAATTCAAAAGAAAAAGAAAAGAAAAAATATAAAAATCAAATAGAAGAAATTGAAGCTTTTGAAAAAAAAAACATTAAAATCAAAATATCAAAAGTTATGTACATAAAAAATTTTTGAAGAAAACAAAATAAAATTATAACAGGCCCTTGTATTAGGGTCTCATCAATTATAATTTCCATCCTACTAGTCTGTAGGATACAATGCAGTAATACTGCACTTACCCATTTGCAGCTAAGACTACAGGAAGTTGCCATTCTATAAGAGAGAAAAAAGGACCCGATTTAAATGCAAGGGAAGCGTCTGTCATTCCCTTTACTCTCAGGAGTATATGGGTGAGCCAAATAATAGCCAACCTGTGGTACCTGACTGGCAGTGTAGTTCGGAGAGTCCTACGTCTTAACATATGTTAAGCGTCGCAGCTTCGATTCTTACACTGAGTTCAAGTCCTCAGTGTTGGCGTGGGAGTACCTCAATCCCACCTGTATATGTATGATCTCTTTAACCTCGTGCTCCTTGGCACTGCGCAGATGTTCTCAGAATCCCATTGGATTTGTCGGTCGGTCTTCATGACCTTGTGCTTTCCTTAGCACCATTAATGGCTCATGTGTTCCCTTCTCCTGGAATTAGATAGAAGCATTAATCATAGTCCCATAACATTTAACAATATATGGCAAGTTCTTGGAGTCTAAACCTTGTGAGTAAGCATTAATATTACAGCAATTATATATATATTAAAATTATAGCATTGCAAAAATGAAAAAATTAAGTGATTATATGTACTCAAGTACAAGAAATGAGAAAAAAGACAAAAAAAATATATCAATTATTCTATTAAAAGATATTAAGAATCAATAAGAAATTAGAATAAAATCAGGGAAAGAATCAAGACAAACCAATGATTCCAAATTAACATCCATGAGTCCATGAACTGTTATCTCCAATGCAGGTAACAGGAAACAGTCAATCAGGTTCAATAGAAGATGCCCTCTTTACATGTGAGCAATGAATCCAAGAGTCCTTTTCTCCGATCTTTATAGCTGTTGGGGTGGTTATTAAAATTTCAAACGGGCCATCCCACGAAGGCTGGGTTGCCCCAGTGCGCTGGAAGTTCTTTATATACACTTTGTCTCCTGGATTCAGGTCGTGAAGTGAAAAGTCTATTGGTCCTGCTTGTACTGCAGTTCCAGATTCATGGAGTTCGCGCAGTCTGTGTTGCAGTTCCTGTATATAGGAAGCAATAGAAGTATCTCCTCCTAATAGTGATGTATATGCAGGAGAAAAAGGTTTAGCCTGTATAGGAGGATGTCCAAAAAGCATCTCATATGGTGAGATGTGTAGATCTCCCCTAGGTCTGCTTCTAAGATAAAATAGAGCTAGAGGGAGAATTTCAGGCCATTTTAGATGTGTCTCAGTACATAATTTGCCAATCATGGTTTTAAGTTCTCTGTTCATCCGTTCAACTTGGCCTGAGCTCTGGGGGTGATATGGTACATGGAATTTTGGAGTTATCCCCAGGCATGAATATATTTCAGATAAAACTGAATCAGTAAAGTGACTCCCTCTGTCCGAGTCAATACGTGCAGGCAGACCAAAACGAGGAATAATTTCTTTTAAAAGCACCTTGGCAACAAAGGCTGACGTGGCTCGGGCAGTAGGAAATGCTTCCGGCCACCTGGTCAGTTGATCCACTATGACCAGACAGAATTTATATTGTCCAGCCTTTGGCATTGTTATGAAATCAATTTGTAGGTGCTCAAAAGGCGTGTAAGCTAATGGACGCCCACCAAAAGCCTTGCCACGAAAGGCGTGTTGGTTATATGCTTGGCAAGTAGGGCAAGCTGCACACACTTTAGAGGCTATAGTGGTTATGCCAGGAGCTATCCATACTCTCTTAACAGAGTCCACGATGCCCTGGGTACCAAAATGACCATTTTTATGAATAGATTGGCAAATTTGGCGATAAAAGTGTCTAGGGAGCAGGGGTTTTCCTTCAGAGGACACCCATACTCCATTTATCTGTTTGGCTTTAAATTTCTGCTTCCATTTTGTTACTTCCTTCTCATCATAGGAAAGTGATAAATTTAAGTCATCAGTGGTTGTTAATGTTAAAATTAGTTCAGGCCCTTCTATTGCTGCTAGCTTTGCAGCAATATCTGCCCGATTATTTCCCTTAGAGACAGGGTCAGTGCCACCTGTATGAGCAGAGCAGTGAACCACAGCTAGGGCTTTTGGTAGCTGGAGAGCAGAAAGAACTTCATTAATAATTTTTGCATTAGCTATAGATTTTCCAGCTGAGGTTAAAAATCCTCTCTGGAGCCATAACATACCCACTGCATGACATATTCCAAATGCATATCGAGAATCCGTATAAATTGTAGCCTTTTTATCTTTGGCAATTATACATGCATGTTTTAGAGCCATGAGTTCTGCGGCTTGAGCACTTAGATTTGAGGGCAGTGAAGCTGACCATACAGTGTTAAATTCTGTAACTACAGCAGCTCCAGTGTAGCGTATGCCATCTCTCATAAATGAAGAGCCATCAGTAAATAAAACTAGATCAGGATTCTCTAAAGGAGTGTCCAGGAGATCGTCTCGAGGCTTTTCAGCCATGGACACTAGTGTTTCACAATTATGTAAAGGTTCTTCCGAAACTGGTAAATCTGGAAGTAAGGTGGCTGGGTTAAGGGTTGTACAACGTTTTAAAGTAATATTTTCATTATTTAGCAAGGTTATTTCATACCTTGTAATTCTCTGATCAGAAAATGCCTGTGTTCTATGTCTTAGCAGTAATGCTTCCACTTCATGTGGGCACATAATTGTTAATGGGCATCCCAATACTAGATCAACAGTTTTCGTCACTAACAGAGCTGTGGCAGCTACACCTCTAAGGCATGGTGGTGCACCTGCAGCTATAGGGTCTAGCTGAGCTGAATAGTAAGCAATTGGACGCTGGTATGGTCCCAAAGTTTGGGTTAAAACACCTGAAGCTACTCCTCTACGCTCATGTACATATAAAGTAAATGGTTTGTTATAATCTGGGATGCCTAGAGCAGGAGCAGACAGAATAGCTTGTTTTAAATTCGATAGAGCTAACTTGTGTTCTGGCTCTAATTTAAGTGGTTCAGGGACTGAATCTTTTGTTAATGCTATAAGGGGTTTAGTAATCTCCCCATAGCAAGGGATCCATTGTCTGCAGAAACCTGTTGCTCCTAGGATTGCTCTTAAGTGTTTTTTAGTGGTAGGATTGCTCAATTTTTGAATATTTTCAATGCGCTTAGGGGATATATGTCGTGCACCAGCTGTCAAGATGAACCCCAAATATTCCACTCTGGGGAGACACCACTGCACTTTTTCTTTTGCTATCTTATGTCCTCTTTTATGTAACTCTAAAAGAAGATGTTTACTATCTTCTTGGCATGTTTCAGCATCAGGTGAAGCCAGGAGCAAGTCATCTACATATTTAATCAATTTACTATTTTTAAATATTATATTTTCTGTATCTTGGCTCAAAATCTGTGCAAAAATACACGGGCTCTCGCAATAACCCTGGGGAAGACGCCCCCAGGACCACTGAGAATTATTCCAGGTAAAGGCAAATATATGTCTGGAATTCTCATGAATGGGAATTGAGAAAAAGGCTGAGCACAGGTCCACGACCGTAAAGTAAGTGGCTGTGCTGGGAATAGAAGAAATAATTGTGTTTGGGTTTGAAACCACTTGGTGTCTCTTTATAACATGATTGTTTATAGCTCTTAGATCCTGAACAAATCTATATTGGGGTTTTCCATCTGGGCCTAATTTCGGCTTCTTGACAGGTAAAATAGGTGTATTATATTCTGACTTGCATGGGATTATTATTCCTTGCTCAATTAGTGAATTTATCACTGGGGTAATTCCCTCAATGGCTTCTTTTGATAAGGGGTACTGAGGAATGGAGGGAGCTGGTCCTCCTTTTGTTCTAATCTGAACAGGTACAGCTGATTTAAGTAGGCCTACATCAGTAGAAGATGTAGCCCATAGAGACTCTGGAATATCATCTGGGATTTTTAAAATGGGAGGCTCTTTTACTTCCTGCTCTTCTGAAAGAAGTACAGGGAGTAGGTTTAAAGAGTCCTCTGGCAATTCCAGTGACATAGAACCATCTGGATTGCAAATTATTGTGGCTCTAAGTTTACACAATAGATCCCTTCCCAGTAAATTTGTGGGGGATCCAGGCATTAAAAGAAAGGAGTGTTCTATTGATAAAAGTCCAAGGCTTACCATACGAGGAGAAAGTTCTGGGACCTTTTGAGATGTTCCTGATACCCCTACTACGTTTAGAGAGCCAATAGAATTACAGTTTACATCTGGTTTGCTTACCAGTACTGATCTTGAAGCCCCAGTATCTAATAAACAACCATAACATGAATTACCCACTTTTAGGGTTACATAAGGTTCCTTACTATTTGGGGGGGAATGTATAGGGATAATAGGCATTAGAACATCATGGTCAGGAAAGTCAAAAGTTTCCCTTTCTGATTCCAAAGCCGTCCCTCCCCCCACGCACCTTCATAAAGATGCTTGGGCTCCATGGGCACCCCCCTGAGGGGCATTAGCACCCTGATTAGTTCGGGGGCGAGCTCCACTTGAGATATACTGTTGTGGGGTCATTTGGTATG
Source organism: Gracilinanus agilis (assembly GCF_016433145.1). NCBI lineage: Eukaryota > Metazoa > Chordata > Mammalia > Didelphimorphia > Didelphidae > Gracilinanus > Gracilinanus agilis. Next base: position 1,090 of record NW_025369286.1, on the reverse strand, counting down.
AGCTATCATCATCCCGAGGTTTATTTTTAGCATTTCTATCATGCCTAAAATTGCTATTCCTGGAATCATCATCATTATTATTACTATTTCTGTTTCTGTTATTCCTATAGTTATCTGTTGGCTGTGTATTATTCTCGAATAGTCTTAAAAAAGTCCTACAATCCCTCATTTTATGGCCCTTTTTGTCACAAAAGGAACAGAAAACAGGCTGATTGTTAGATCCTCGGAGAGGGGCTATAATCTCTCCTTTATTTTTTTGGTTTGCTTTTAACATTTTGATTTCTGCTTTTAAAACATCTATCGAATCAGTATCATCCTCCTGTTCTTGGCTTCTAAAAACATAAGATGCTGTCTTCCTTAATTCCTCAAGGCCCATTTTATCCCAATTTGGGCAATGACTCTTAAAATAGTCTTTGACTACTTTGCAGGAATTTTTTACAAATTGTCTACGTACATGTTTTACTTCCCGTTCTACGGTTAAGTCAAGGTCCATATATATCCTTGCAACCTCAATCAGTCTGTCCATAAAATGGGACGGAGTTTCATCGGCACGCTGTTTAATTTTTTCGAATTTGTCCCACATGTATCCTGTGTCAGCACAAGCCTTTATAGCTGTTAATAATGCTTGTCTGCCATCATGTAATTTTTTAATATCTGTTGGAGAGTTGTAATTCCATTTTGGATTTGTATGGGGCCAGTTAGGTGAGTCTTTACTTTTATTACGATTGGCCCGATTTATGATCCTCTCTTTCTCACCATGTGTCAGAATTGCTCCTAAAACATTTTCAACGTCCTGCCAAGTAGGGTCATAAGTATCAAATATATTTTCTAATGTTCTTAAAACTAAAACTGGGTCTTTTTCAAAACTAGGCATATTCTTTTTCAATCCCTCTAAATCATCAAGGCTGAAGGGAGTAAAGTGTCTTACAGATACCAGGTCTCCTTCAGTATTAAAAGTAGGTACTTCTCGTAAAGGAAATAGTGTTCCTGCAGCAATAGCTGTATCCCTGAATGTCTGTAGGAGGGGCTGAGGGGTGGGTTGGACAGGTTGAGGAGGTGGGAGCAGGACGGGCTGGGGATGTAGCGGTAT
>NW_025369285.1:0-1817 GCF_016433145.1 Gracilinanus agilis | reverse complement strand
GGGTAGAAAGGGAAGTTAATCAAGGGAGGGGATAAGGGATAGTGGCTCAATAGCAAACCACTGATTTAAAAGAAAAAATTATAAGGAAAAAGGGGGTAGGAAGAGGGGAGGTTTCGAAATTTGTCAGCAAATGCACAACTGATGATTATAACTCTGAATGTGAATGGGATGAACTCGCTCATAAAACTGAAGCAAATAGCAGAGTGGATTAGAAACCAAAATCCCACCATATGTTGTCTACAAGAAACACATATGAGGCGGGTAGACATACACAAGTTTAAGGTAAAGGGCTTGAGCAAAATCTTTTGGGCGTCGAATGAGAAAAAGAAGGCAGTAGTGGCTATTATGATTTCTGACAAAACCAAAGTAAAAACAGATATGATTAAAAAAGACAGGGAAGGTCATTACATCCTGATTAAAGGCAGTATAAACAATGAGGAAATAACACTGCTCAATATGTATGCACCAAGTGGCATTGCACCCAAATTCATAAAGGAGAAACTGGCAGAGCTTAAGAAGGAAATAGATAGTAAAACCATACTAGTGGGAGATCTAAATATTCCTCTGTCAGATCTAGATAAATCAAACCGAAAAATAAATAAGAAAGAGCTAAGAGAGGTGAATGAAGTCCTAGAAAAATTAGATTTAATTGATATGTGGAGAAAAATAAATAGGGACAAAAAGGAATACACCTTCCTCTCAGCTTCATATGGCACATTCACAAAGATTGACCATGTTATAGGGCATAGAATCATTGCAAACAAATGCAAAAGAGCAGAAATAATAAATGTAACCTTCTCAGATCATAATGCAATAAAAATAATAATTAGTAAGGGCACCTGGACAGGAAAATCAAAAGCTAATTGGAAATTAAATAATATGATTCTTCGAAACCAATTTGTCAAAGAAGGAATCATAGAAACAATCAACAATTTCATTGAAGAAAATGACAATTATGAGACATCCTACCAAACTATGTGGGATGCTGCCAAGGCAGTACTCAGGGGGAAATTTATATCCTTGAGTGCATATATTAACAAATTGAGGAGGGCAGAGATCAATGAATTGGGCATGCAATTCAAAAAATTAGAAAGTGAGCAAATTAAAAATCCCCAGATGAAAACTAAATTAGAAATACTAAAAACCAAAGGAGAAATTAATAAAATCGAAAGTAAAAGAACTATTGAATTAATAAATAAGACAAGAAGCTGGTACTTTGAAAAAACAGATAAAATAGACAAAGTACTGGTCAATCAAATAAAAAAAAAGGAAAGAAGAAAACCAAATTGATAGTATCAAAGATGAAAAGGGAGACCTCACCTCTAATGAAGGGGAAATTAAGGCAATCATTAAAAACTATTTTGCCCAATTATATGGCAATAAATATAACAATTTAGGAGATATGGACGAATATTTACAAAAATATAAACTGCATAGATTAACAGCAGAAGAAATAGAATACCTAAATAATCCCATATCAGAAAAAGAAATTGAACAAGCCATCAAAGAACTCCCTAAGAAAAAATCGCCAGGGCCTGATTGATTCACAAGTGAATTCTATCAGACATTCAAAGAGCAACTAATCCCAATACTATGCAAATTATTTGATATGAAAAGCAAAGAAGGAGTCCTACCAAATTCCTTTTATGACACAAATATGGTACTGATTCCAAAGCCAGGGAGACCAAAACAGAGAAAGAAAACTACAGACCAATCTCCCTAATGTACATAGATGCAAAAATCTTAAATAGAATACTAGCAAAGAGACTCCAGCAAGTAATTAAGAAAATCATTCACCACGATCAGGTGGGATTTAT
>NW_025369284.1:0-3062 GCF_016433145.1 Gracilinanus agilis | reverse complement strand
AAATGGATATGGAGATGCACCTCAGGCTACACCTTGATCTCATCAGGATGTTGTATCTCAGACATCCATCTCTCCTCTGAACCAGGAGAGCCACCCCCTATGTCTTTAGGCAGACCAAAACCCCCGCCAATACCTCAGTAGTTACTACACTAGTCACATCCTCACTGTTGTAAAGAGTATAAAACCCCTGAACTGAAGCATTTGGGAACATTGTTCCATTCACGCTGTAACTGGGGGAGACAGTTTTTCCATCCATGCTGACCCCCACCAAGGAACAGCTCCCCATATAGCTCCCCATCTTGCTATTCTACCTTGCTCTTCTCCTGGCCATTATCAACATTATATTCCAAATTAATACATTTCTCTTTTTACTTTTAAGCTATGTTTGGAGTCTTTCATTCTTGCTAAAGGTATCCTTCCCGAACCCAGGGGTTCACCATGGTACCCCACAACATGAAGTTGTAACCCCACAACAGAAAGACTGAGAAGAAGGGGAGACAGTAATGGAGAATGGAAGAGGGAAAAGAGGGAGGAAGATGGGAGAGAATCAGAAAAGGATGGAGAGGAGGGGGGAAAATGGGAGGATGAAAGGAAAGAAGGGAAAGAGAGATAAAAAGGGAGACAGAGAAGGGGGAGAGGAATGCAGTGACTTAAAAAGCCAAGAGGGAGGGAGGTGGGGAAGAGGAATAATGCATGTGGAAGTCATTCGAGGTTGCCAGCATTGTGGGCACTTGGCAATAGTCAGCAAATTTCCCTTTTTGAGCCTCAGTTTCTCCAGAAGGATGCTGGATGCTGCTCTCTGGGGCCTGCAGAGAACTCTAGATTGCCTCTCCCCATCCCCCCACAGTCGGGCATTGGAATTGTCCGTTTTATGGCATATGGCCTTTGTCCAATCAGAATCTTCGTTTCTCTTTGCTAGGGAAGCAGCTTCACTTACATTTATCAGAAGAAAGTGGACCTTTTGAGGTAAGTCTTTCTGCCCCTTCCAAAATGACTTTCTATTTTTCACTAACCATGTTTTATGAGACTATTTCTGAGTCCCACTGCCTATTTTGGTTATTTACTGAGAAATATGTACTGGATTTCCAATATTTTTTGGTCTTAACCTTTTATTGACTTTGCACTTTCTAATTTTCATTGATATCTCAAGTAAATTAGTTCTTCAAAACCCATTTGTGTTACAGAGCATGTTTGTGTATGGATTTGTGTTTGCTCTGGTGAAGATAGTCCTGGGTGAAAGCGGTCATACTCATTGGGGACACATGTTGTTTCAAGCAACCCCTTATATTATGATGCTGTTTTCAGAATTTCCCTTATCAAGAGAGATGTAGGAGATTTTTTCCCCCGTTTGAAGATCAATTATGCAAGATTAGTTTTCCCCTCTATAGTGTATATATAGTTCAGGGTTCTCCATTAGACTCCTGTAATCTGGGAAAGAGAAAAATAGGGTGAGAGGATGATAAAATGAGAGAGAGAAACACAGAGACAGACACATAGACAGACAGAGACAGACAGAGACAGAGAAGGGTATGAAACTAAGAATAAGCAAGAAAATGAGGAAGGGAAGAAAGAATGACAGGGTCCAAGGACAGTGAGAGAGGGGAAGGCAGGCAGAGAGAGATAAGAGACAGAGAGACAGACCATTAGAGGGAGAACAGGAGAAGTCAGAGAGAGAGAGAGAGAAAGAAAGAGAGAGAAAGAGAGAGAGAAAGAGAAAGAAAGAAAGAGAAAGAGAAGGAGAGATATGGAGAGGGACAGAGAAGGAGAGAGAATAGAAAGAAAAAGAGTGAGAGAGGAAGAGGGACTGAGAAATTGCTAGGGATAAAAAGATACAAGGATAGACATAGGGAAAGGGCTGTAGAAAGATGATACAAATATGTGAATCAGAGAAAGGCCAATAATATATGAAAGTGATAACTAGAAGGAAGAGAATAGAAAAGGGAGAAATTCTAGAAGGAAGAAGAGGACTAGGATGGATACAGAAAAGGAAAAGAGTGAGAGAGAAAGATGGGGTAGAGAGAGTGTGACAAAAAAAGACGTAGGAAATGAAAAAAAATGAAAAAGAGTGGAGCAAGGGAAAGAGAACAAAGGAAAAGAGTGAAAAAGAAAGGTTAGAGATTAGGAGGAGAGATATGGGGAAAGAGAGAGAGAGAAAAGGATCCAGAAATAAGGAGTACCAAATAGAAGCCTAGAAAGAGGGGAGAAAGACGGAAAAGGACATCAGATGAGGAAGCGTGAGAGAGTGAAGGAAAATGAGGGGGAAAGTGAAGTATGGAGAGAAAGAGAAAATTGATTAGAAAGCAGAGCAGATAGAGATTTCCAGCATTCTGGGCACTTGACGATTGCCAGAGTTTCTCTTCGTGAGCCTTGATTTCTCTAGATGGATATCATATGCTGGCTCTCTGGGGCCTGCAGCGACCCCTGGATTTTCAACTCCCCAACCCTGCAGAGAGAGAGAGAGAGAAACAGAAAGGACGGAAGAGACAAAGGAAAAGGGAGAGAAAAATAGAGATATGGAATGAGAGAGAGTTTGGTAGGATGTCTCATCATTGTCATTTTCTTCAATGAAACTGTAGATTGTTTCTATGATTCCTTCTTTGACAAATTGGTTTTGAAGAATCATATTCTTTAATTTCCATTTGGTTTTTTATTTTCCTTTCCAGGTGCCCCTACCAATTATTATTTTTATTGCATTATGATCTGAGAAGGTTACATTTATTATTTCTGCTCTTTTGCATTTGTTTGCAATGATTCTATGCCCTATTACATGGTCAATCTTTGTGAATGTACCATGTGCAGCTGAAAAGAAGGTGTATTCCTTTTTGTCCCTATTTATTTTTCTCCACTTATAAATTACATCTAATTTTTCTAGGACTTCATTCATCTCTCTTACCTCTTTCTTATTTATTTTTGGTTTGATTTATCTAGATCTGAAAGAGGAATATTTAGATCTCCCACTAGTATGGTTTTACTATCTATTTCCTTCTTGAGCTCTGCCAGTTTCTCCTTTATGAATTTGGATGCTATACCACTTGGTGCATATATATTGAGCAGTGTTATTT
>NW_025369283.1:0-2030 GCF_016433145.1 Gracilinanus agilis | reverse complement strand
CCATGTTTGGGGTTTTCTTTTCTTTCTTTTTTTTTTTTTTTGATCTTCGAGAAAGTTATTTATTTAATTAATTTAGAATATTTTTCTATGGTTACAAGATTCATGTTCTTTTCTCCCCTTCTCCCATACTCCTTAGGGTTTTCTTGGCAAAGATACTGGAGTGATTTGCTATTTCCTTCTCCAGCTCATTTTTACAGAGCAGAAAACTGAAGCAAATGGAGTGAAGTGATTTGTTCAGGTTATCTTAGCTAGTAAGTGTCTGAGGCAGAATTTGAATTCAAGACTCCTGATTGGCTGGCAATCTATATTGTCCCACCTAGCTGCAAAAAGATCAGGAGAGTATCTGATTAATTTGATGAAGTTCCCTCAATCAGAATTGCAGGTTGTGGACCTTGCTTCAGGAATATCAGAAACACTTCATCCTATTCAAGGAGATGTATTTGCATAGTGATCTCTTGCTGATTGAGTTGCAGAAGATGCTGCTGCCTCTTTATAACTGGTTAACTTTAGGATAGAAGAGTTCATTCTAGTCAGATAGTCCAGTCCTTTGAGTTGGAAAATGATTCAAACTTTCTTTTTCCATACTTTCTTTTCCCTTGGTCTTCAACTGAAGTGAAGAAGAGAAGCCAGTTTCTTCCTTTTCTAATACTTTGAAATGCAAAAAATTGTAACTTAAAGGAGACATGGCAACCCATCTGATTGTTGTTTTTCCCTCACCCCCAACTTCCTAGGCAAATATAAAAGGGGATTTCCTAAACTTCCATTTCATGGTTGCCCTCACCTGCCCCTCTGTTTTTTTCTTCTGGGCAAAAGATAGAAGCTAGTTTTCCTGAAAATAGATTTCCATATAATTTCAAACATTCCCAGATAATTCAGGGTTTTGGAGTTAGATATCAGTCTCTTAGAAGAAGATAATTAACTAAGGACTTAATGATTTGAAGAAGGAAGAAGATAATCCCCATGCTCAAGAGCTAAAGCCTTGCTGTTAGGATCAAGGAAATATAGTTCTTTCTCATCCTTTGTGATATTGCTCTGAGTTGCTCAAATGGTACAAATGGGAAATATTTGTATAACAATATTATGATGTGTCTTTACTTTCTAGGGGTGGTTTAGAAAGTCTAACTGGCAATTGGATTTTTTTATACTTCTGTATTTGTTAATTGATGGAAACTAGGTAGCTTAGTGGAAAGAGATTCAGGCCTGGAGTCAGGAAGACTCATCTTTCTGAGTTCATATTTTTTTAACATTTATTAATATTCATTTTTAACATGGTTACATGATTCAAGCTCCACCTTTCCCCTTCAACCCCCCCCGGAAACCCCCCACCCATGGCCGATGCGAATTTCCACTAGTTTTGTCATGTGTCCTTGATCAAGACCAATTTCCAAATTGTTGGTAGTTGCATTGGTGTGGTAGTTTCGAGTCCACACCCTCAATCATGTCCACCCCGACCCATGCGTTCAAGCAGTTGTTTTTCTTATATGTTTCCTCTCCTGCAGTCCTTCCTCTGAATGTGGGCAGCTTTCTTTACCATAAATCCCTCAGAATTGTCCTGGGTCATTGTATTGCTGCTGGTACAGAGGTCCATTACATTCAATTTTACCACAGTATATCAGTCTCTGTGTACAGAGTTCTTCTGGCTCTGCTCCTTTAGCTCTGCATCAGTTCCCGGAGGTCTCTCCAGTTCGCCTGGAACTTCTCCAGTTTATTATTCCTTTTAGCACAATAGTATTCCATCACCCGCATATACCACAGTTTGTTCAGCCATTCCCCAATTGAAGGACATACCCTCCTTTTCCAGTTTGTTGCCACCACAAAAAGCGCAGCTATGAATATTTTCCTACAAGTCTGTTTATCTATGATCTCTTTGGGGTACAAACCTAGCAATGGTATGGCTGGATCAAAGGGAAGGCATTCTTTTATAGCCCTTTGAGCATGATTCCAAATTGCCAGCCAGAATGGCTGGATCAGTTCACAACTCCACCAGCAATGCATTAATGTCCCAATTTTGCCACATCCCCTCCAACATT
>NW_025369282.1:0-4718 GCF_016433145.1 Gracilinanus agilis | reverse complement strand
TATTATATTTATTTTATTTATATTTTTAAACCTCATTAGTATCTTTAGAAATATTCAAAAATAACATTTCTTCTAAATCCTTCTCAAATTCCTTGGGAAAGTCTTTTGGAAAAGTGGGTAATAGGTGAGAGGACAATAGGGACAGAGTCTAAAGGTAGTAGCTAAAGACACATAATTCTGCTTTAAATCATTGCCTCACCACCCAGCTAAAGTGACTTTCGTTTTTTCTATTGAGAAAGGATTAAGGTATCAGGGAAAGAAAGCAACTTCTTTGTCAATGAGGAGAGTTGTCCAGCCTACTTGGTTACTCAATAATTCTGACTGTTAATCCAGAACATCTTTTTTCACGTATCTTTACCTTGTTCATGATTTCGATAAATGTTACCTCAAATCTTGGGGCAAGAAGTCATGTCATAGGGCAAGAGAAGCTATAGCAGTTTGAACATCTTTGTTTCCAAGTCAGAAATGGTTTCAGATATAAATGAATGTTAAATTTAATAAGTCAAGTCAACAAGTATTTATTAGACATTTAATGGGGGCAGGTAGAGAAACAGAGAACCAGGTCTGGAGATGAGAGATCCTAGTTCCAAATCTGGCCTCTGATACATCCTAGTTGTATGACCTTGGGCAAGTCACTTAACCTCAATTGCCTACCCCTTACCACACTTCTGCCTTGGAACTGATATTCAGTATCAATTCTAAGATAGAAGGTAAGAATAAAAAAAAAAATTATCAAGTGCTAGACAGCATGTTAATCTCTGAATATTCAAATATAAACCGAAAGAGAGGGGTCAGATGAATAAAAGGAAGCTGGGAATGGTAGAGAAGGTCCAGAAAATCTGGAGAGGAACCCTGAGGAGGATAAAGACATAGCTCAAGGCTTTTCCTTAAAAATTTACTTAAAATGCTGGAGAAGCCAAGGAGGGGGACATGGGGTAAAGTGAACTTCCAGGGTAAGAAGGCTGTTTTTTTGTTAGTATTGTTCAATCCTTCAGTCATATCTGACTCTTTGTGGACCAAAGCACTCCAGGTCCTTCTATCCTCACTATTTCTACCCAAGGTTCTATCTGCCAAGTGCCTGTTAATTGTTTTTAGGACACTATCCATGTCATCCTCTGCCTTCCCCTTTTCCTTTCACCTTCAATCTTTCCCAACATTAGGGTCTTTTCCAATGAGTCCTGTCTTCTCCTTATATGGACAAAGTATTTAAGCTTAGCTTCAGTATTTGACCTTCCAGTAGTCAGTTAATGTGTTTTTTTTTTAAACCCTTACCTTCTGATTTAGAATCAATACTGTGCATTGGTTCCAAGGCAGAAGAGTGGTAAGGGTAGGCAATGGGGGTTAAATGACTTGCCCAGGGTCACCCAGCTAGGAAGTATCTGAGGGCAGATTTGAACCCAGGACCTCCCCACTCCAGGCCTGGCTCTCAAACCACTGAGTTATCTAGCTACCCTAAGTTAATTTCTTTAAGTATTGACTGATCTGATCTCCTTGCTGTCCAAAGGACTCTCGAAAGTCTTCTCCAGCACCACAATTCCAAAGTGTTGATTGTGTGGTGCTCAGTTTTCGTTTCAGTCCAACTCTCACAACCATACATTACTACTGGAAAAACCATAATTTTGATTAAACAGCCTTTTTTTCTTCTTCTTATTTTGGCAGGGTAATATCTCTGCCTTTTAGTGTGCTGTCCAGATTTACCATAGCTTTCCTTCTGAAGGGCAAATGCCTTTTGATTTCATGGTTGCAGTCATCATCCTCAGTGACCTTTGAGCCCAAGAGTAGGAAATCTCTTTCTTCTTCTATTTGTCCAAAAAGTACCAGTTGCCAAGATCTTAAGTTGTTTTTTTTTTTTGTATGTTAATCTTAAAACCATCCTTTCACTCTCCTCTTTCACCTTCTTCAAGAGATTTTCTCTTCAGGTTCCCCTGTCAGAGTAGTATTGTCTGCATATCTGAGATTGAGAAGGCTGCTGCAGCAGTCAGGAAGGAAGTTCAGATGGACTTGAGCCTCAGTCTCAGGGTGCTGTATTGATATTTTTTCTTCACTACTATTAAGGCACCATCCTCCTTTCAATCACCCGGGTCCACAATCTGGTGTCGTCTTCTCCTCCTCCATATCATTCATCCCACTGTAAGGATGCAATTCGAGCCAGGCCATTTTGGAATTTGGCCATTGGAATACTGAGGAAGCAGGACCAGTGACCATTGGTGAGAAGCAAAGGGTTCTGGGACAGAAGAGTCAGCAGGGGCAGCTTTGGAGGGAAGCCAAGGGGGTGTCGGGGAGGTTGTATTTTGGCTGTGAGACCTTCTGAAGTGAGCCCTGGAGGTTTTTCCTCAGACTTTCTAAGAAGACTTGTAGTTACTCTTGAATTATTCCAGTTCCTGAAGTTCATTGATTATCCAACAACACCTTTCAACAGATCGGCTCCCCAACGGAAGACCAGACACCCCTTCCCAACTCCCACTTCTTACACCACATAACCAATCAGTTGCCAAATCTTGTTTCTCCCTTCATAGCATTTCTTGGACTATATCCGTTTTTTCTCTAATCAAAATAACCAACACCCTGCTTTAACTCCTCATCACCTCTCGTGGTATTTTGACATAAAATTCCAATTAGCGTCCTGGCTTCAAGTTTCTTCCCACTGCAATCCACCCTCCACAAAAAAATAGGAATAACAATAGCATGTACTGCACAAGGCTGTTGTAAGGATCAAATGGGATACTATATATATATATGCATATATATATAGTTTTACCAACCTTAAAGTGATCTATAAATGGTAGCTGTTATTATCTTAGATTACTTTGGCAGCTGGCAGACGCATTATAGTGGAGACAGACTTGAGGTATCAATGGAGACCAATCAGAAGATTATTGCAATAGTATAATGCATGAGGTGATGACACCCTACACCAGAGTAGTGGCTATTGGAGTGGAGAATCGTTGTGAGAGTAGAAATGTAGAAACTTGGCAACAGATTGGCTATGTGAAGTAATTGTAAGCCTGAGTGACTAAGGGGATGGTGGTGGCTGCAAAAATAGAGAAGTTTGGGGGGCAGCTTAGTGGTTTGAGAGCCAGGACTAGAGAGAAGAAGTTAGGTTCAAATCTAGCCTCAGACATTTCCTAGGTATGTGACCCTGGGCAAGTCACTTAACCCCCATTGCCTAGCCCTTACTTCTCTTCTGCCTTGGAACCAATACAAAGTATTGGTTCTAAGATGGAAGGTAAGGGTTTAAAAAATTAAATTAAATTTAAAAAAAAAAGAGAAGTTTGGAAGAAAGGAAGGTTTTTTTAAAAACATTTATTACTATTCATTTTTAACATGGTTACATGATTCATGCTCCTACTTTCCCCTTCACCCCCCGCTCTCCCCCTACCCATGGCCAACGCACATTTCCACTGGTTTTAACATGTGTCATTGATCAAAACCTATTTCCAAATTGTTGATAGTTGCATTGGTGTGGTAGTTTCGAGTCTACGTCCCCAATCATGTCCACCTCATCCCATGCGTTCAAGCAGTTGTTTTTCTTATATGTTTCCTCTCCTGCAGTTCTTCCTCTGAATGTGGGTAGCATCTTTACCATAAATCCCACAGAATTGTCCTGGATCATTGCATTGCTGCTGGTACAGAGTCCATTGCATTCGATTTTACCATATTATATCCGTCTCTGTGTACAATGTTCTTCTGGCTCTGCTCCTTTTGCTCTGCGTCAGTTCCTGGAGGTCTCTCCAGTTCACCTGGAACTCCTTCAGTTTATTATTCCTTTTAGCACAATAGTATTCCATCACCCGCATATACCACAGTTTGTTCAGCCATTCCCCAATTGAAGGACATACCCTCCTTTTCCAGTTCTTTGCCACCACAAAAAGCACAGCTATAAATATTTTCATACAAGTCTGTTTATTTATGATCTCTTTGGGGTACAAACCCAACAATGGTATGGCTGGATCAAAGGGCAGGCATTCTTTTATAGCCCTTTGAGCATAGTTCCAAATTACCAGCCAGAATGGCTGGATCAGTTCACAACTCTACCAGCAATGCATCAATGTCCCAATTTTGCCACATCCCCTCCAGCATTCATTATTCTCCCCTTCTTTCATTTTAGCCAATCTGCTAGGTGTGAGGTGATACCTTAGAGTTGTTTTGATTTGAATTTCTCTAATTATTAGAGATTTGGAACACTTTCTCATGTGCTTATTGATACTTTTGATTTCTTTACCTGAAAATTGCCTATTCAAGTCTCTTGCCCATTTATCAATTGGGGAATGGATTGATTTTTTTATACAATTGATTTAACTCCTTGTATATTTCAGTAATTAGACCCCTGTCAGAGTTTTTTATTATAAAGATTTTTTCCCAATTTGTTGTTTCCCTTCTGATTTTGACTACATTGTTTTTGTTTGTACAAAAACTTTTTAGTTTAATATAATCAAAACCATTTAATTTACATTTTGTAATTTTCTCTAACTCTTGCTTGGTTTTAAAATCTTTGCTTTCCCAGAGATCTGACAGGTATACTATTTTGTGTTCACTTAACTTATTTATAGTTTCCCCTTTATATTCAAGTCATTCACCCATTCTGAATTTATCTTGGTGTAGGGTGTGAGATGTTGATCTAAACCTAATCTCTCCCATATTATTTTCCAAATTTCCCAGCAGTTTTTGTCAAATAGTGGATTCATGTCCCAAAAGTTGGGCTCTTTGGGTTTATCATA
>NW_025369281.1:0-2885 GCF_016433145.1 Gracilinanus agilis | reverse complement strand
CTTTCAAATTCATCATGTTCTCCAAAAATACTTCTTTTATATATATATAATTTATTAGTTGAATTCTTAAAGATATTTTCAGGGATGTAATTATATTATAGACCACCATTTATAAATACCTAAAAGCTATCTAAAATTATCATATGTTATTTCACTTTGTGTACTCAAAGACTCAGACATATTTGCCTTGTTGCTATTCTCCACACACAACAAATCCTTTCTCCTCCATAAGCTTCCTCACTGGCTTGGAATTCAATCCATTCTCACTTCTGCCTCCTCCAATTCTTAGTTTCCTTTGAAACTCAGCTAAAACATAAATACACACACATACACACACACACACACACACACACACACACACACACACACACACACACAATAGAATTTCAGCTCCTGGAATCCAGAGTGTATTTAATTACTGTCTCCATATCCCCAGGACCTAGCCTCTGGACTCACACATAGTAGGTGCTTCACAAACATTTCTTGACCACTTCATTGCCATTTAGGAAGTCAGGACATCCATTCACTGTCATCTTCTGGCCAGAAAGAATACTGCAGGATCTGAAAAAGTAGGACAGAAAGCATTTCATGTAAAGAGCAGTCTTGTGTCCATCTCCTATCCAAATTCTACTATTGCATTCTGACCCATTCCAAAGCAGATTTTAATTTGGTTCTATTATGTGACCCCCTAATTCGCTGTTAGGAGTAGTAGAAGAGAACAAATGAAATCCTTCAGTGTAAACAGGTGTCAATCTGAAAAAAAATGTTTAAAAGTTGGTATGAAAATGGCCTTTAATCAAGACAGAAAGACTAACCTGGAAAGCCACACAGAACTTAACCTCTCCTAAACGAAAAATATTGGCCTCCTCAAGAAGACAAAAAAACAAATCCAGAGGAGCAAAGGGACCCCATGAAACAGTGCAGCACTGGAGGTACATGGAATCAGGGCATTTCCATGCTATAAAGGGGTGAAACAGCTCTCACTAAAACTCAAGCTGGGCAACCCCCTCCCCCACCACACACCACCTACAGTGCCAAAGCCAGAGCACAAGTGTTAAAGCAAGTTTAGGGCACACATTTAGTCCTTAGGAGCTACCTGGGGTCACCATGGCCTGCTCCTGAGAGCAGCAAATCTTAACACCCCAAGAGGATAAAGAACACATGGACTTTGAACACAGAACCTGAGAGTAGGCAAAAGTGCGGGCGCAGATGCAAGCCCAGACAGGAATCCTGAGTGTAGGCGTGGACTCGGATCTTGAGCACAGGCGAGGACCTTGAGTGGGGACCCAGTGCAGAGGGGTGCACGACTCTGGAAGCAGCACCCTGAGAATGTTAAAGGAACCTTGGGCAGAGGAACAAGCAAGGGGACCAACAGGAGGCTTGACCCTGAGAACAACTAGACCTGAGACCCTGAGTGTGAGGATAACCCTGAAAGGGTGCAGGGCTAACAATGGCAAGCCAGAGACAAGAACCCCAAAAGAGAAAGATCATTAAGAAGAAATCTGTAACAATCGCCAACTTTTGCACAGATAAAATCCAGACAACAGAGCAAACAGCAGAGGAGAACAAACAAGTAATCATATCCAAACCTTCCCAAAATAATGAAAACTGGCCACAAGAGTTCAAATCTGAGATGATGGGAAAGATAGAAGAGATCTGGCAAGAAAATAACAGTTTAAAAGGCAGAATTTTGCAATGGGAAAGTGAGGCTCAGAAATCAAATGAAATGATAAGCAAATTGAACCAGAATTGAAATGACCAGATTGAAAAAGAAAACCAGTCCCTAAAGGCTGCAATTGAGCAATTAGAAGCTAATGATCTCTCAAGACAGGAAGAACAAATAAAACAAAGTCAAAAGACTGATAAAATAGAAGAAAATATGAAATATCTCAATGAGAAAGTGAAAGATCGAGAAAACAGGTCTCGAAGAGACAATCTGAAAAATCATTGTTCTTCCTGAAAAACCAGAAATTAATAGAAATTTGGACTCCATACTAAAAGAAATTATTCAGCAAAACTGCACTGAAGTGCTACAACAAGAAGGCAATATAGACATTGAAAAGGTCCATAGATCACCCTCTACACTAGACCCAGAAAAGACAACCCCCAGGAATATAGTAGTCAAATTCAAGAGCTTCCAAGTAATAGAAAAAATTTTACAAGAAGCCAGAAAGAGACCATTCAGATATCAAAGAGCAACAATCAGGATCACACAGGATCTGTCAGCCTCCACACTGAAAGACCGCAAGACTTGGAATATGATATTAAGAAAGAAAAGAGAATTGGGTCTACAACCAAGAATCACCTACCCATCAAAACTAACTATATGCTTCCTGGAGAAAGTTTGGGCATTCAATTGATAGAAGATTTCCAATTATTTGCACAGAAAAGACCAGGACTCAATGTAAAGTTCAATATCGAACCACAAAAATCAAGAGAAACATGAAAAGGTAAATAAGAAACAGAGGGGAACAAAAGAAAACTTGTATTTTTTTAAATTTGCCTCTTTAAGGGCTTCGATATGATTTGATTATTGGTATTCTTATGTGGAGAAATGTTATGTATAATTCTCTGTAAGGAACTCTATTCACTATTATAGTAATTAGAAGAATTATTTATAGGGAGAGGTTGGAATACTAAATGGTCTAGGATGATATGAGGGTAGGAAAGAGGAAGGTTAATATTAGAGGACAACAAGAGAAACTTGAATGAATAAGAAAAATAGGATATTCTATTATACACAAAGAGGGCACGGAAAGGGGAAGGGATGAATACTATTATAAGAAGGAGAGGAAGAGAGCATTAAGAGGTAATATTTAAACCTTACTCTCAGTGTAATTAACCCCAAGAGCTTTATCCAATAGGATATAAAACTCTATCTAACC
>NW_025369280.1:0-1040 GCF_016433145.1 Gracilinanus agilis | reverse complement strand
GACATGAATAGACAATTTTCAGGTAAAGAAATCAAAAGTATCAATAAGCACATGAGAAAGTGTTTTAAATCTCTAATAATTAGAGAAATGCAAATCAAAACAACTCTGAAGTATCACCTCACACCTGGCAGATTGGCTAAAATGAAAGAAGGGGAGAGTAATGAATGCTGGAGGGGATGTGGCAAAATTGGGACATTAACGCATTGCTGGTGGAGTTGTGAACTGATCCAACCATTTTGGCTGGCAATTTGGAACTATGCCCAAAGAGTGCTAAAAGATTGCCTGCCCTTTGATCCAGCCATACCATTGTTAGGTTTGTACCTCAAAGAAATCATAGATAAACAGACTTGTACGAAAATATTTATAGCTGAGCTTTTTGTGGTGGCAAACAACTGGAAAATGAGGGGATGTCCTTCAATTGGGGTATGGCTGAACAAATTGTGGCATATGCTGGTGATGGAATACTATTGTGCTCAAAGGAATAATAAACTGGAGGAATTCCATGTGAACTGGAAAGACCTTCAGGAACTGAGGCAGAGCGAAAGGAGCAGAGCCAGAACAACATTGTACACAGAGACTGATATACTATGGTAAAATAGAATGTAATGGAATTCTGTACCAGCAACAATGCTTTGACACAAGACAGCTCTGAGGGATTTATGGTTAAGAACACTACCAACATTAGGAGGAAGGACTGCAGGAGAGGAAACCTTCAGAGGAAGGACTGCAGGAGAGGAAACCTATAAGAAAAACAAATGCTTGAACGCATGGGTTGAGGTGGACATGATTTGGGATGTAGACTTGAAACTACCACACCAATGCAACTAACAAAAATTTGGAAATAGGTCTTGATCAATGACACATGTTAAAACCAGTGGAAATGTGCATTGTCCATGGGTGGGGGGAGAGCAGGGGGTGAAGGAGAAAGTAGGAGCATGAATCATGTAACCATGTTAAAAATTAATATTAATAAATGTTTAAGAAAAAAAAGTAATATATGAGGGCAGTTAGATGGCTCAATAGTTGAGAGCCAGGTCTGG
>NW_025369279.1:0-2360 GCF_016433145.1 Gracilinanus agilis | reverse complement strand
AGGAAAGGAAAGGAAAGGAAAGGAAAGGAAAGGAAAGGAAAGGAAAGGAAAGGAAAGGAAAGGAAAGGAAAGGAAAGGAAGAAGGAAAGGAAAAAGAAAGAGGAGGGAGGTAGGGAAGACTAGAAGAAAAGACGGAAATTCTTTAGTACAAGAACTGACTACAAATCAGACTGGACCAACTAGTCATGCATGAAGTACTTTAATCTTGGCCTCACAGGCTTGATATGTATAAACATGTCATGACTTTTTCTTCTGAATTGGGATAAATGAGAAATTGATCTTCAAGGAAGATTTTTTTTTCCACTCTATGATCCAGGGAAAAGAGTCCTCATAGTTTATGCTCATCAGATGCCCACATCTATGAATGGATCTTTAAAAGACGCAGCCGTAACTGAACTACGCAATCAAGGTTGCCAAGTCACCGTATCTGATCTGTATGCCATGAACTTTGAGCCCAGGGCCACAAGACAAGATTTTCTGGGTGAGTAGTAGGTTCAAGTCAACAATCTTAGTTTTTTAAGGTGCTTGTTTCCTTTCTCTTAAGAGATCTATCAACTGCAATCTCAAGTGACTATGCATAGTGAAGTCTGAAACTAGGGGCAACCAGTTTTCTTTTTGGGTATTAAAAAACAAAAAGTTCTAAGATAGTCCTATACCATAAATAGCCACTCCTGGAGACTTAGCCTCTGAAAATTGTTTAGGTTTGGAGAAGAGATCAGTATTGTTGACAGTCTAGCTCCTACGATTCCACCTTGTTCCCTTGAGGCAACACCTCTACTCTTCTAGGTTGGGGAGAAAGTGAGATGACCTTCCTAGTCAGGAGATCACCTTGGGGAATCACAGTCCAAATTTTCTTTTAAAAAAAAAATCAATAAATCAACAAGCATTTATTAAGGATCCACCATGCACCAGGCTACATGCTGGAGAAACAAAGATAAAAATGAGATAGTCTCTATCTACAAGGTGGACAAGTACTGGAATAGTGGAAAGTACAGTGAATGTTGAGTCAGATGACCTGGGTTCAAAGTCAGAACCTGCTGTTTAATTGCTGATTATAGCCCAGTCTTAAGAAGTCCAAAGAACTATGTGACAGGATAGAGGATATACTTTCAAAAAAAGCAGAGAGACTAAAGGGCATCTATCTGGAAAAACATTTCTCTCAGTCAACTTGGAAAAAGAAAGAAAGGAAGGAAGGAGGGAGGGAGAAAATAGGATACACAAATGCTTCAAGTTCTTTCTGTTCTCCAAAAGGGACTGGTTTCAGTCTCCCTTGTCCAAAAACATCTCCATTAAGCTGTCAGAAATATTTCACAGTCACAATGAGTAAAAATCAATTAATTTAAAATTTATATATGTTCATAACTCTCTCTTTGAAAATATAAACCTTTGGCAATGATGAGGAGTTGGGAAGGATTTGCTGAGGGATCTTTCAGTCATTCCAACCTTACTGTAAATCAGTAGTGTCAAATTTAAATAGAAACAGATCTCTACAAAAAAGTGGTATATTGACTCGGAAAATCACAAATTAACATTATCTATGTTGTATTGTATTGTATTGATCACATTTTTAGAAATGGCAGAAGAGTGGATAAGGGCTGGGCAACTGAGATTAAGTGACTTGCCTAGAGTCACACAGGAAGTATCTGAGGCCACATTTGAACCTAGGATCTTCTATCTCCAGGCTTGGCTTTCTATCCACTCATCTACCTAGCTGTCCCTGTTTTTATTCATTTTGCTAAGCAGTTCCAAATTACATTTTACATTTTACATTTACATTTACATTTACAAATTACATTACAGGGTTTTGTCAACAGGTATTTTCCACAAATTTGACACCTCTGGTGTCTTTCTTTCCTTCTGCCACATAGCTTAGATTCATTAATGCCAAATAAATGGATTGACCAAAAATAAATGATCTTTGGCTGTAGCACTAAAAATTCTGTGAATTATCATACGTGGCTCCTAATGGAAGGCTATTAGTTCCCAGTCTTTTAGGAAGCATCTGTGACTTATTTTAAGGGATCATTAGAACCAGATTTCTTTATGCTACTGGGAAAAAGAATAATTAGGCATAGTGAATTTCCCCACAGATGCTTCAAACTCAGAATTCTTCAACTATGCTGAAGAAGCACATGAGGCCTATAAGAAAGGATGTCTGTCCAATGATGTGGCTGAAGAACAGAAGAAAGTTCAAGAAGCTGATCTAGTAATATTTCAGGTAAATTTTTCCTTTTATCAGACATGTTGAACTGGTTTCTCTCAGGGAACTTCTAGGTTCTCGTTCTCTCTCTCTCTCTTTCTCTCTCTCTCTCTCTCTCTCTCTCTCTCTCTCTCTCTCTCTCCTGTCTCTTATACACATC
>NW_025369278.1:0-8013 GCF_016433145.1 Gracilinanus agilis | reverse complement strand
AAAATTGGGACATTGATGCATTGCTGGTGGAGTTGTGAACTGATCCAGCCATTCTGGCTGGCAATTTGGAATCACGCTCAAAGGGCTATAAAAGAATGCCTGCCCTTTGATCCAGCCATACCATTGTTGGGTTTGTACCCCAAAGAGATCATAGATAAACAGACTTGTACGAAAATATTCATAGCTGCACTTTTTGTGGTGGCAACAAATTGGAAAAGGAGGGAATGTCCTTCAATTGGGGAATGGCTGAACAAACTGTGGTATATGCGGGTGATGAAATACTATTGTGCTAAAAGGAATAATAAACTGGAGAAGTTCCAGGCGAACTGGAGAGACCTCCGGGAACTGATGCAGAGCGAAGGGTGCAGAGCCAGAAGAACTCTATACACAGAGACTGACATTCTGTGGTAAAATTGAATGTAATGGACCTCTGTACCAGCAGCAATACAGTGACCCAGGACAATTCTGAGGGATTTATGGTAAGGACGCTACCCACATTCAGAGGAAGGACTGCAGGAGAGGAAACATATAAGAAAAACAACTGCTTGAACGCATGGGTCGGGGTGGACATGACTGAGGGTGTAGACTCGAAACTACCACACCAAAGCAACTACCAACAATTTGGAAATTGGTCTTGTTCAAGGACACATGACAAAACTAGTGGAAACGCGCATCGGCAAGGGTGGAGGGGGTGCGGGGGGGGTTGAAGGGGAAAGGTGGAGCATGAATCATGTAACCATGTCAAAAATGAATATTAATAAATGTTAAAAAAAAAAGAATAAAAATGGGAAGTTCTAGGTTAAGATGGTGACAGAGTAAAAAGCAGCTGCTCAAACTCTACTAACCAAAGCATAAAGGACTCCTCAAGGGGACATAAAAACAAATTCAGACAAAGGAAGGTACCCCACAACAGGGTGCAACATTGAAGGTACGTGGAATCTGGGCATTTCTACGCTATAAAGGGGTGAAACAGCTCTCATTAGAGCGCGAGCTGAGGAATCCCTCCCTCACCCCCCACACCACCTACAGTGTGAAGGGCAGAGCACAAGAGTTAAAGCAGGTTTGGGGCACCCATTAAGTCATTGGCAGTTCCAGGGCCTGTTCCTGAGAGCAGCAAGACTTAGGACCCCAAGAGGCTAAAGAACACAGACCTTGAGCCCAGGCTTGGGTAGGCAGGGACAAGGATCTTGAGCTCAGGCTTGGACCTCTAGTGGGGTCCCTGTGCAGACGGGAGCATGGCTGTGGAAGCAGCACCCTAAGACTGTTGAAGAAGCCTCAGGCAGAGGGGCAGGCGGGACAACCAGGAGGCTCGACCATAAGAACAATGAGACCTGAGACTTCAGGACCCTAGAGAGCCCAGACAGACCATGAGTGTGAGGATAAAGAGGAGAAGGCTCAGGGCTAATAACAAGGGCAAGCCAAAATCAGAAACCTCAGAAGAGAAAGATCATTAGGAAGAAATCTGTAACTCTCAACAACTTTTACACAGAGAAAATCCAGACAACAGAGCAAACAGCATGGGAGAACAAACAAGTAATCATATACAAACCTTCCCAAAATAATGAAAACTGGTCACAAGCTATTGAAGAGTTCAAATATGAGATGATGAGAAAGATGGAAGAGATCTGGCAAGAAAATAACAGTTTAAAAGGCATAATTTTGCAATTGGAAACTGAGGCTCAGAAATTAAATGAACTGATAAGCAAATTGAACACCAGAAATGACCAGCTGGAAGCCTTGAAGAACCAAACAGACCAGACTGAAAAGGAAAACCAAAAGACTATAGCCAAAAACCAGTCCCTAAACACTAGAATTGAGCAAGACAATATTTTTCAAGACAGCAAGAATAAATAAAACAAAGTCAAAGGACTGATAAAATAGAAGGAAACATGAAATATCTCAATGAGAAAGTGACAGACCAAGAAAACAGGGATAGAAGAGACAATCAGAGAATCATTGGTCTTCCTGAAAAAGCAGAAATAAATAGAAATTTGGACTCCATACTGAAAGAAATTATCCAGCAAAATTGCCCTGAAGTTCTACAAAAAGAGGACAATATAGACATTCAAAGGATTCATAGATCACCCTCTACACCAGACCCAAAAAAGACAATGTCCAGGAATATAATAGCCAAATTCAAGAGCTTTCAAATAAAAGAAAAAATCTTACAAGAAGCCAGAAAGAGACAATTCAAATATCAAGGAGCACCAATCAGGATCACACAGGATCTGGCAGCATTCATAATAAAAGACCCCAAGGCTTGGAATATGATATTCAGAAAGGCAAGAGAACTGGGTGTTTGACCACGGATCACCTACCCAACCAAACTAACAATATACTTCCAGGAGAAATTTTGGGCATTCAACAAGATAGAAGATTTCCAAGTATTTGCACAGAAAAGACCAGGACTAAATGGAAAGTTTGATATCTAACCACAAAAATCAAGAGAAACATGAAAAGGTAAATAAGAAACATAGGGGAAAAAAGAAAACTCATATATTTTTTTTAAATTTTCCTCTTTAAGGGCTCTAATAAGATCAAGTTTTCTGTATTCCTATGTGGAGAAATGCTATGTATAATTCTCTGTAATGAACTCTATTCATTATTGTGGTAATCAGAAGAATAATTCAAAGGGAGAGGTTGGAATACTAAATGGTCTAAGATGATATAGGGGGTGGGAAAGAGGGGAGTGAATAGTAGGGGACACCAAAAAAAATTGAATAAATAAGAAAAATAGTATATTCTATTACACACAAAGAGGACATGGGAAGGGGAGGGGATGAATATTATTATAAGAAGGAGAGTAAGAGAGCATTAACAGGCAATATTTAAACCTTACTCTCAGTGTAATTAACCCTGAGAGGGAAGAGTATCTATATCCATTGGGATATAAAACTCTATCTAACTCTACTGAGAAAGCCAGAAGGGATAAATCAAGGGGAACATGGGAGTGGGGAGGTCAAAAAAGAGAAAGGAGAAGAAGGGGGAAGGAATACATTAGGCCTTTAAAAATAAAAAGAGGGGAATAATAATGGAGGGGGTAGAAAGGGAAGATAATCAAGGGAGGGGAGAAGGGGTACCAGTTTAAAGCAAACCAATGGTTTAAAAGGAAATACTATAAGAAGAAGGAGTAGAATTATGAGAGGATACCAAAAAGGCAGCAAATGCACAACTGATAATTCTAACTCTGAATGTAAATGGGATTAACTCGCTCATAAACAGAAGCAAATAGCAGAGAGGATTAGAAACCAAAATCCTACCATATGCTGTCTACAAGAAATACATATGAGGCAGGTGGATATAAACAAGTTTAAGTTAAAGGCCTTGAGCTAAATTTTTTGGGCATCAAATGAGAAAAAGAAGACAGGAGTGGCGATTATGATTTTTGACAAAACCAAAATAGAAATAGATATGATTAAAAAAGACAGGGAATGTCATTACATCCTGATTAAAGGCAGTATAGACAATGAGAAAATGACAGTGCTCAATATCTATGAACCAAATGGCATAGCATCCAGATCCATAAAGGACAAACTGGCAGAGCTCAAGAAGGAAATAGATAGTAAAACCATACTAATGGGAGTTCTAAATATTCTTCTTTCAGATCTAGATAAATAAAACCAAAAAATAAATAAGAAAGAGGTAAGAGAAGTGAATGAAGTCCTAGAAAAATTAGATTTAATTGACATGTGGAAAAAATAAATGGGGACAAAAAGGAATACACTTTGTTTTCAGCTGCACATGGTACATTCACAAAGATTGACCATGTAATAAAGCATAGAAACATGGCAAACAAATGCAAAAGTGCAGAAATAATGAATGTAATCTTCTCAGACCATAATGCAATAAAAATAAAAATTAGTAAGGGCACCTAGATAGGCAAATCAAAAACTAATTGGAAATTAAATAATATGATTCTCCAAAATAATATAGTGGAAGAACAAATCACAGAAACAATTAATAATTCCATTGAAGACAATGACAATGATGAGACATCTTACCCAAACTTATGGGATGCAGCCAAAGCAGTTCTAAGGGGAAAATTTCTATCCTGAGTGCATATATTAACAAATTAGGGAGGCCAAAGGTTAATGAATTGGGCATGCAACTTAAAAAACTAGAAAATGAACAAATTAAAAATCCTCAGATGAAAACTAAATTAGAAATACTAAAAATCAAAGGAGAAATCAATAAAATCAAAATTAAAAGAATTATTGAATTAATATATAAGATTAGAAGCTGGTATTTTGAAAAAACAGATAAAATAGACAAAGTACTGGTTAATATAATTTAAAAAAGGAAAGAAGAAAACCAAATAAATAGTATCAAAGATGGAAAAGGAGACCTCACCTTTAATGAAGAGGAAGTTAAGGCAATCATTAAAAACTATTTTGCCCAATTATATAGCAATAAATGTAGTAATCTAGGTGATATGGATAAATATTTACAAAAATATAAATTGTCTAGATTAACAGCAGAAGAAATAGAATACCTAAATAATCCAATATTAGAAAAAGAAATTGAACAAGCCATCAAAGAACTCCCTAAGAAAAAGTCACCAGGGCCTGATGGATTCACAAGTGAACTCTATCAGACATTCAAAGAGCAACTAATCCCAATACTATACAAATTATTTGATATAATAAGCAAAGAAGGAGTCCTACCAAACTCCTTTTATGGCACAAATTTGGTACTGATTCCAAAGCCAGGGAGATCAAAAACAGAGAAAGAAAACTACAGAACAATCTCCCTAATGAACATAGATGCAAAAAATTGAAATAGAATATTAGCAAAGAGACTCCAGCAAGTAATCAAGAGGATCATCCACCATGATCAGGTGGGATTTATACCAGGAAGGAAAGGATGGTTCAACATTAGGAAAACCATCCATATAATTGACCATATCA
Source organism: Gracilinanus agilis (assembly GCF_016433145.1). NCBI lineage: Eukaryota > Metazoa > Chordata > Mammalia > Didelphimorphia > Didelphidae > Gracilinanus > Gracilinanus agilis. Next base: position 3,106 of record NW_025369278.1, on the reverse strand, counting down.
ACAGTCTAACAAACAAAATTCACATGATTATCTCAATAGATGCTGAAAAAGCCTTTGACAAAATACAGCATCCATTCCTATTGAAAACACTGAAATGTATAGGAATAGAAGGACATTTCCTAAAAATAATAAACAGTATATTCCTAAAACCATCAACAAGCATCATATGCAATGGGGATAAATTAGAAGCCTTCCCAATAAGATCAGGAGTGAAACAAGGATGCCCATTATCACCTCTATTATTCAACATAGTACTAGAAACACTAGCAGTAGCAATTAGAGAAGAAAAAGAAATTGAAGGTATCAAAATAGGCAATGAGGAGACTAAGCTATCACTCTTTGCACATGATATGATGGTATACTTAAAAAGTCCTAGAGAATCATCTAAGAAGCTTGTAGAAATAATCACCAACTTTAGCAACGTTGCAGGATACAAAATAAATGCATATAAATCATTAACATTTCTATGTATTTCCAACACATCACAGCAGCAAGAGGTAGAAAGAGAAACACTTTGTTAAATCACCCTAGACAATGTAAAATACTTAGGAATCTATCTACCAAAACAAACACAGGAATTATATAAACACAACCACAAAATACTTTCCAAACAAATAAAACTAGATCAAAACAATCAGAAAAACATTGATTGCTCATGGGTAGGAAGAGCTAATATAATAAAAATGACAATCCTACCCAAATTAATTTACCTATCTAAAGCCATACCTATCAAACTCCCAAAAAATTTCTTTACTGAATTAGGAAAAACTATAACAAATTTCATTTGGAAGAACAAAAGATCAAGAATATCAAGGGAAATAATGAAAAAAAATGTGAAGGATGGGCTCTTAGCAGTACCAGATATTAAACTATACTATAAAGCAGCAGTCATCAAAACAATATGGTACTGGCTAAGAGACAGATGTGAGGATCAGTGGAATAGATTTGGTGTAAGTGACATCAGTAAGACAGTGTATGGTAAACCCAAAGAGCCCAACTTCTGGGACATGAATTTTTGACAAAAACTGCTGGGAAATTTGGAAAACAATATGGGAGAGAATAGGTTTAGATCAACATCTCACACCCTACAGTAAGATAAATTTAGAATGGATGAATGACTTGAATATAAAGAGGGAAACTATAAATAAGTTAAATGAACACAGAATAGTATACTTGTCAGATCTCTGGGAAAGGAAAGATTTTAAAACCAAGCAAGAATTAGAGAAAATTATAAAATGTAAATTAAATGATTTTGATTATATCAAACTAAAAAGCTTTTGTACAAATAAAAACAATGTAGCCAAAATAAGAAGGGAAACAACAAATTGGGAAAAGATCTTTATTACAAAAAAATGTGACTGTGGTCTAATTACTCAAATATACAAGGAATTAAATCAATTGTATAAAAAATTAAGTCATTCCCCAATTGATAAATGGGCAAGAGACATGAATAGGCAATTTTCAGGTAAAGAAATCAAAAGTATCAATAAGCACATGAGAAAGTGTTCTAAATCTCTAATAATTAGAGAAATGCAAATCAAAACAACTCTGAGGTATCACCTCACACCTAGCAGATTGGCTAAAATGAAAGAAGGGAAGAGTAATAAATGCTGGAGGTTATGTGGCAAAATTGGGACATTAATGCATTGCTGGTGGAGTTGTGAACTGATCCAAACATTCTGGCTGGCAATTTAGAATTATGCTCAAAGGGCTATAAAAGAATTCCTGCCCTTTGATCCAGCCATACCATTGTTGGGTTTGTACCCCCAAAGAGATCATAGATAAACAGACTTGTATGAAAATATTTATAGCTGCATTTTTTGTGGTGGCAAAAAACTTGAAAAGGAGGGTATGTCCTTCAATTGGGGAATGGCTGAACAAATTGTGGTATATGCTGGTGATGGAATATTATTGTGCTCAAAGGAATAATAAACTGGAGGAATTCCATGTGAATTGGAAAGACCTCCAGGAATTGATGCAGTGTTAAAGGAGCAGAGCCAGAAAAACACTGTACACAGAGACTGATATACTATGGTAAAAATCGAATGTAATGGACTCCTGTACCAGCAGCAATGCAATGACACAGGACAGTTCTGAGGAACGTATGGTAAAGAACACTACCCACATTCATAGGAAGAACTTCAGGAGAGAAAACATAGAAGAAAAACAACTGCTTGAACGCATGGGTTGAGGTGTACATGATTGGGGATGTAGACTCGAAACTAACACACCAATGCAACTAAAAATAATTTGGAAATAGGTCTTGTTCAATGACACATGTTAAAACCAATGGAAATGTGCATCGGTCATTGGTGGGAGGGAGTGTGGGGGGTCAAGGGGAAAGTAGGAGCATGAATCGTAACCATGTCAAAAATGAATATTAATAAATGTTTTAAAAAAAGAATAAAAATTGGAGATTAAATTTTCAACCAAGAGCTCTATAAAGTGAATAATAGTTTCATAATCAAAGTTGTGATTATGTGAACATTTTAGATTTTAAATGTTTTTTTCTTATAAATGCATTTGACAAGTGAGCAAAAGATGAAAACACTTTTGTGATAATCCAATTTTCTATATGGAGTAAATGGAAATTAAATGTTAGATCACTTAGTGAAAAAATCAGTCAATATCACCTTGATATCAAGATATTTAATCAATTGTTTGAAATTTAGTAAGTCATATTTAGATTAGATCCTCTTTCCGACACCCCCCAAAACTGATTATTTAAAAACTCGATTCTAAAGGTGAAGGAGACAACATGAGAAAATTTAATTGATGATCCTCAGTCTCTAGGGAAGCTGACTAAAGAAGAAATGTAAAAGAAAAACTCAAAGTTGCATACAGTCTGAACATACTAAATTTTGGTAAAGCAAATTTTAAAGTTTTTTAAGAATGGATAATTAGTCCCAGGTTTTAAAGTTCCTCAGTGGAATTCAACCATGGAAGAATGTGAAACCTTCAAGAATAAAATTCTAAATATTTGAAGACACACAGTTCTTTTTTTTAAAAAAATTTAAATACTTACCTTCTGTCTTGGAGCCAATACACAGTATTGGCTTCAAGGCAGAAGAGTAGTAAGGGTAGGCAATGGGGGTCAAGTGACTTG
>NW_025369277.1:0-9123 GCF_016433145.1 Gracilinanus agilis | reverse complement strand
CCCCCTTCTCCCCTCCCTTTTTTGACCTTCCCACTCCCCTGCTCCCCTTGGTTTATCCCTTCTGACTTTCTCAGTAGGGTTAGATAGAGTTTTTTATCCCAATGGATAATAAAGCTACTCTTCCCTCTCCGGGTTGATTACACTGAGTAAGGTTTGATTATTACCTCTTAATGCTCTCTTCCTCTCCTTTTTATAATAGTATTTGTCCCCTCTCCCTCCCATGCCCTCTTTGTGTGTAATAGAATATTCTGTTATTCTTATTCACTGAAGTTTCTCTTGGTGTCCCCTGTTATTTATCCCCTCTTTCCCATCCCCCACGCCATCTTAGATTATTTAGTGTTCCACCCTCACCCTGTGAATTATTCTTCTGATTACTATAACAGTGAATATTATAATAGTGAATAGAGTTCACTACAGAGAATTATACATAACATTTCTCTACATAGGAATACAGATAATTAGATCTCACTGAGGCCCTTAAAAATGCAAATTTAAAAATTATAAGTTTTCTTTCTTTTCCCTCTGTATCTTATTTACCTTTTCAGGTTTCTCTCGATTTTTGTGGTTCGATATCAAACTTTCCATTTAGCCCTGGTCTTTTCTGTGCAAATACCTGGAATTCTTCAATTTTGTTGAATGCCCATACTTTCCCTTGGAAATATATAGTCAATTTTGATGGGTAGTTGATCCGTGGTTGCAGGCCCAGCTCTCTTGCCTTTCTGAATATTGTATTCCAAGCCTTACGGTCTTTTAGAGTGGAGGCTGCCAGATCCTGTGTGATCCTGATTGGTGCTCCTTGATATTTGAATTGTCTCTTTCTGGCTTCTTGTAAGATTTTTTCTTTTGCTTGAAAGCTTTTGAATTTGGCAATAATATTTCTAACCGATTTCTTCTCTGGGTCGAATGTGGTGGGTGTTCTATGAATCCTTTCGATGTCTATATTGCCCTCTTGTTGTAGGACTTCAGGACAATTTTGCTGAATAATTTCTTTTAGTACGGAGTCCAGGTTTCTATTAATTTCTGGTTTTTCTGGAAGGCCAATTATTCTCAAATTGTCTCTTCTAGACCGGTTTTCTTGGTCTTTCACTCTCTCATTGAGATATTTCATGTTTTTTCTTCTATTTTTTCAGTCTTTTGACTTTGTTTTATTTGTTCTTGTTGTCTTGAGAGATCATTAGCTTCTACTTGCTCAATTCTAGCCTTTAGGGATTGATTTTCGGCTATAATCTTTCGGTTTTCGGCCATAATCTTCTGGTTTTCGGCCATAATCTTCTGGTTTTCCTTTTCAATCTGGTCATTTCTGGTGTTCAATTGCAAGATTCTACCTTTTAAACAGTTATTTTCTTGCCAGATCTCTTCCATTTTCCTCAAAATCTCAGTTTTGAACTCTTCCATAGCTTGTGAGGAGTTTTCCTTATTTGAGGAGGGTCTGGATGCTTGTTTGTTCTCCTCCTCTGTTTGCTCGGTTGTCTGGATTTTCTCTGTGTAAAAGCTGTCGAGTGTTAAAGACTTCTTTTTCTTGTTATTATTATTCTTTCTCTTCTGGACTTCCTGTGACTGAGTAGCCATCATTAGCCCAGCAGCTTCTCAGATTTATCCTCGCGCTCAGTGTCTGTTCCTGGTCTATTGGTTCCTGCGGTCTGAGTTCTGGTTTTTTCCAAGGTCAAGCCCCCTGGTGGGCCCCCTTGCTTGATCCTCTGCAGGAGGTTCCTTTACAAGTCTCAGGGCGCTGCTTCCACAGTCGTATACCCGTCTGCACTGGTTCCCCACTCAGGTTTTCAGAGCTTTAGTTCCTGGCTGTGTCTGCCTCCACCCACGCCTGCGCCCAGCGTCCACTCTCTGCTCCTGTGCTCAGATTTCGCGTGAGTTTTTTGACTTAATGGGGTCCTAAGTCTTGCTGCTCTCAGGAACAGGTCCTGGAGCTGCTGATGACTCGATGGGTGCCCCAAACTTGCTCTATTTCTTTTTAGCTGGGTTTGGAGCTATAGATGAGTGTGGAGGGGGTGGGGGTGGGGCGGTTGCTCAGCCCGCGATTAAGTGAGAGCCCTTTATAGCCTGGAAATGTCTCGATTCCACGTACCTTCCACGCTGTGCCCTGTTGAGGGGTTCCTCTGTTCGTCTGGACTTGTTTTTATGTCCCCTTGAGGAGTTTTGTGTGTTTCGGTCAGGAGAGGTTAAGAGCTGCTTCTTACTCTGCCGCCATCTTAACCCGGAAGTCTCAATCATACTTTTTAAAAGAACTAAGGAATGGGGACCAGATAGGTGGCTCAATGGATTGAGAGCCAGGCTTAGAGATGGGAGGTCCTGGGTTCAAAGCTGGCCTCAGACACTTCCTAGTTGTGTGACCCTGGGCAAGTCACTTAATCCCCATTGCCTAGTCCTTACCACTCTTCTGCCTTGGAACCAATACACAACATTGATTCTAAGACAGAAGGTAAGGATTAAAAAAAAAAAAAGAAGGAAGGAATATCTTCTTTTGGTGGCCTCCAATGTAAGAATAATCACTTTCTTGATCTAATGTATGTATCAGAATGTGTAATCACATTCATTTGGAGCAACCAGAGGTGGACTAAAGTATAATGCCTGTTCTGCCTCTACATTCCCTCAAGGTATTAGGAAGATACACTTGCTTTCATCTATGGAAAATGTTTTTTGTTTGGTAGAACTAAAAGAAAAAGAGAACAGTGAAAATAGAATTATGGAAAATAAAATGAACAATGTAAAAGTTCTTTGGAGGAGTGACTAAATCTGGGAGAATCCCAGAAAGGATTGAGTCATGGGTCCAAGTGATCAGGTCTTTGAGGTGGGATGCCCACATCTTTCTAGTTCATGGTGGATCTCAATGTTAAAAGGTGGACAGAAGCAGGATTAAACCCATAAATACCAGTATTATAGCAAGATGATGTTACTCATGAATGGGATTAAGCTAGAAGCCTTCCCAATAAGATTAGCAGTGAAATGACCATGTTCATTATCACCACTACTATTCAATATTGTACTAAAGATCCTATAATATAATTATATTACATTATAAGTCAATTTACTTATGCAACTGATCAAAGATCTAACCAAACTAGAAAAAAAATGGAAAGAAGGTGGCTTAGCTGTACCAGACCCAAACTATATTATAACACAGGTATCATCAAAATAATCTGGTGCCAGCTGTCATAGGCAAATTTATAAATAAAGATTTTAGATATTTAGGGTAAGATAGCAGCCAGGCTTGTCAGGCATCGCTGGAGTGTTCCAATCATGGAATAGTGAGAAGGAAGGAAGTCTTTCCTGAGAGTGGCTCTGATATGGCTGAGGCAGTTAGATGCTCTCTAGTGAAGAGCCCAGGAAAGTGAATTTGTCTCCTACAAGAAACATCTATCCTGTGGAAGTTCAGGTTTGAGAAGTGAATTTGGCTCTGGATTGTGGACATCCAGACTGGTTCAGCTTCCTGTCTTCATCTGTTCCTGGAAAACTTTATATCATCACTGGAGTTGAGGAGGACCCAGTTGTGAGACATCCATTTCCCTTTCTAGTCAGCCAAGCTGGATCTGACAGCCTATGTTAGGACAGAATAGATTTTGACCCACCTTTCCAGTCCCTAGAGTCTGTCCTTAGATACCTAGTTTTAGTGTGACCTCTCCCTACATCTCTTACCCTTAAACTCATTATTAAACTGTTTTCATAACTTACTCACTACTTTCCTTCTCCACAACTATTCTAGGACCCACTAACTGAGTTGTTTGTTCCCTGGCTTAGATAAGAATGATAGTTTAACTACCATTCCTAAACCCTGACACCATTCATTCTCAGCTATATCCTGTGTTTGTGTGAGTGGGTATGATTCCCCATTTGTATTTGTGTCAGACAGTTATCCCTCTTCACTCCAATCATTCTTCATTCTTCCCTTTCACCCACTACTCTCTGTGTGTTTATTTACCCACTATACAGCTAAGAAATAGCGTGGAGAGCCAATGGAATAGATTAGCACTCAGCACACAATGGCAAATGACCATAGTAATCTAGTGCTTGACAAACCCAAAGATCCAAGCTTTTAGAAGAGCTAATTTGACAAAAACTGCTGGGAAAAGCGGAAAAACAGTATGGCAGAAATTAGGTATAGACCAACATCTCATTCTGTAAAGTCAAAATGGATACATTATTTAGAAATTAAAGGTAAATTAGGGGAGCACACAACAGTTTACCTGTCAGATCTATGGATAAGGGAAGAATTTAGGTCAAAACAGAGAATATTATGAGATGTAAAAGAGATAATTTTGACCATATTAAATTAAAAAGTTTCTGCACAAACAAAATCAATACAACCAAGGTTAAAATGCAAACAATAAACTGGGGAAAAAACCTTTATAGCAAGTTTCTGATTTCTTCATTTCTGAAACTTCATTTCTCATAAAGAGAGCTGAGTCAAATTTCTAAGAATACAAAGCATTTCCCAATTGACAAATGGTCCAAGGATAAAAACAGGTGATTCTCAGATGAAGAAATTAAGGGGCAGCTGGGTAGCTCAGTGGAGTGAGAGTCAGGCCTAGAGACAGGAGGTCCTAAGTTCAAACCTGGCCTCAGCCACTTCCAGCTGTGTGACCCTGGGCAAGTCACTTGACCCCTATTGCCCACCCTTACCACTCTTCCACCTATGAGAAAATACACCAAAGTACAAGGGTTTAAAAAAAAAAAGAAAAAAAAAAAGAAATTAAAACTATCTTTAGTCATATGAAAAATACTCCAAATCACTATTAATTGGGCAAATTAAAACAACTCCAGGGTACCACTTCACATCTATCAGAATGGTCAACAAAAAAAGAAGAAAAATATAAACATTAAAAAAAAGAAAATTATAAACATTGAAGGGGATGTGGAAAAATTGGGTGACTGTTGAATTGGTGGAGCTGAAAACTGATATAGCCATTCTTGAGAGCAATCTAGAATCATGCCTAAAGGTTGTTAATAATTATAATCCTGCATAACTATACAAATTGATCTGGACTTCACTTGAGATAGGACAGTAGTCTATTAATGTTCTATATTGGAACAAAATAAGACATTCAGAGATTATTAGCCATAGAAGCAGAAGAATATGAAAGGCAGAAGAGCTCCTGTCCAAGTAATAATAGAGTGGCAGTTGTCCTATCATAAAATTGTGCATCCCTTTGACCTAGCAATACCACTGGTAGGTCTGTATCCCAAAGAGATTAAAGATAGGAGGAGAGAACCTACCTATACAAAAATATTTATAGTAGTTCTTTTTTGTGGTGACAAAGAACTGGAAACTGAAGGGATGTCCATCATTTGGAGAATGGCCCAGCAAGTTGTGGTATATGCTTGTAATTGTGCCATAAGAAATGACAAGCAAAAATGATAAAAAAAAATCCAGGAAGGACTTAAATAAAGTGATGCAAAGTGAGGTGGGCAGAACCATGAGAATGTTGTACACAGTAACAACAATAATGTATGATGGTCAATGTGAATGACTTAACAATTAACAAGGCAAGTATCCAGGACAACTCCAAGGGACTCATGATGGAAAAAGCTATCCAGAACCATAGAAGGAACAGAGTCCAAATGCAGATTGAAATATACCATTCTTCACTTTATTTCCTCCATTAATTTTTCTCTAGTGTAAGTAATATGTCTCTTATTTCATAACATGATGAACATGGAAATATATATTGTATGATAATGACATATATCATATTACCCATGTTCTTGGGGAGGAGGAAGGGGAGGAAGGGAGAAAACAGGGATTAAAAAATGTCATGTATCAACATATAATTTGGAAAAAAATTAAAATAAAAAAATGATGACAACTCACTAGACAGCCATGGATTCTCATCATAGGTGGAGGGTGGGGAGGTGGGATTGCTCCATACTACCACTCATTCAAGATTCCCTGGTTGATCATCCAGAATCTCCCTTTCCCTGGGATCCTTATGGTGGCAGAATACAAAATTCTCCCCATGAAAGGTCTTTGAGGTTTTTTTCCCCTTCTTCTGTGAGGGCTTAGTGGATCATTCCACTCCCACCCCCTTGAAGACAGAAATCAAATCCCCTTCTAATAATGACATCCCTTAGTTCTCTAAGCTTTTCCCAGAGGAGGGTGTTGTATAATGATTACTGAGTGCTATACTAGCAGCAAAGGAAAGGGAATAATCAATCTACACTATAGTAAATAATTGGTTTGCCTTTTGCCATTCATTGCATGTCAAAAAGTCCATTCTTCTGCCACTGGGATGCCACTGCCAAAGGGAGGCATTCTTATGTCTCCCTCTTCGGGGGCCTACATTGCCTGCTGCTCTTTGTTGATGCTGGGGCCTGAATCTATGACTGATGCCTTCTGTCAAGCATCTCTGAAATCCATATATATTCCTGCTGCCCTTGCTGCCAAGGTCAACTGCTACCCACCCTGTGCCAAGGCAGGACAACTGCCACTCTGTCACTACTTGGATGGGAGCTCTTCTGCCTTTTCCTGGTGTGTAATTAGGATTTGCTCCCCAAAATTCTCTTTCCCAGCTTCCCATGTTCCTTCTCATGTTACATGATAACATAGGGAGGATATATATATATATATATATATTAAACCCTTACCTTCCGTCTTGGAGTCAATACTGTGTATTGGCTCCAAGGCAGAAGAGTGGTAAGGGTAGGCAATGGGGGTCAAGTGACTTGCCCAGGGTCACACAGCTGGGAAGTGTCTGAGGCCAGATTTGAACCTAGGACCTCCCATCTCTAGGTCTAGCTCTCAATCCACTGAGCTACCCAGCTGCCCCCAGGGAGGAAATATTTTGAGTGGAACTCTGCTCTTTCTCTCTTCTCCTGGAAAGCATAGCTGGTGGAGTTTGGGTGAGCGCCAGGTAGGAGAATTTTTCATATGTGGACAAACTCAGGTTTTTACTTTTGTTCTTTTACTTCTACTTCAAGTGATTATTAATAAACTTTATAAAACATAATACTTGGAGTTATCAGATATTAATTTGAATTTTACAATGGGATATGCCTTTCCTTATTGAATATACTTCTCCTTCTGTGGGTAATTAAATCTCTTTTTTATTAATCATTGAATAATCTCTAAATGTCTCATTTTGTTCCAATATTGAACATTAACAGAATACTGTCCTATCTCAAGCCCAGTCCAGATCAATTGGTGTAGTCATGCAGGATTAGATATGAATGATCTAGTTGAAATGGAAAATAGGCAGTGCTGAAAGAAGAAGGCCCCAGGAGCAATGAGATGGCTCAGTAGATTGAGAGCCACACCTAGAGACAGATGTCCTAGGTTCAAATCTGACTTTAGACGCTTCCTAGCTGTATGACCCTGGACAAGTCACTTAACCTTCATTGCCTAGCACTTTACCACTCTTCTGTCTTGGAAACAATGGATTGTATTAATTTTAAGATGGAAGGTAGAGTTTAAAAAATAAAAGAAGAAATCCCCTGTCCATTTTTAGGGAACCGTATATGTATGTAAATGATGAAAGATTTTTCAATGACTTTTCTTTTGGAAATGACAACTGAACAAGTAGTCCTCAGTTCTATAACTTTATATGGAGGAAGCTAAACAGTTGAAAGTCCCCCATCAGAGATTCCAATGATGATAGGATATAGACCAAGGAAGACTTCTAGGATTTGGGGATTGTCTACCAACTGTGCTAAAGGAATTGCTTGCAATTTTCAAATAATTGGCATCTGAGAAGCCAATTGAAATTGTGGCATATGGACTTTGTTGAGATTCTTTGCTCTTAAGTTATTAAAAGAAGCACTAAAAACAATGTTCATTTCTTCCCAGTTGTCCAGAGACATTTCTGGAATTGGGGAGATGGGAAAATATAATAATTTCACTTCAGTTGATTTGATGAGGTTAGGCAGGAGTGTTACATCAGTTTTGATGTTTCTTTTCTCCTGAATGGTGAACTATAAACTCTAATTTCCTCTTTAGAGTTTCCACTGAGGCTCTGCTAAAGCTCAGGTTCTTTCCCTTACCCCAATAGATTTGGGATTCTTTAAAAATTTTATTCATTTATTAACATTCATGAAAAAAAAATGTTGTGTTCCAAATTCTCTCCCTCCCTCCAGCCCCTTCCCCACTATAATGGGGAATAACCAGGGAAGTTAACTAAATATTATCTGTGGGCTCAGTGCATGTGAGGGAGACAGGAATAACAGAAGGAGGGACCAAACAAGGTAGAGAGACTGGGTTTAACTGCTAAGGAGGTATCTGTTAACAGAAGTGGCAGTCAGGCCCTAAGTGTCACTCTGCACCACCTAGACAAGGGGCCTATGGAGCCAGCAGGCAAATGGCAAGAGTTTATAACAATTTTAATTAAGGGAACAATAGTAAAGGATGGGAATAGGGGTTTCTATACTTTCAGACTAAGGGCAAACCACAAGGTCAGGGGAGGGACTTAACTACTCTCATCTAAGACCTAAGCCAGGCAGGGCCCAGAGAATAGCAGGACTGGAGTGGGAATCCTCACAGTAGAGTTCAGAGATGTTATCAGGATGCCAGGAACCAACTCCTCCAGAACTGATGATCCAAAGTAGCCCAGGAGGGAGAGGAGCCTGCAAGCCATCCACCAGATCACAGGCCACTTCCCTACTCCGTGCTGTCTTGCAGGATTGATGTCCTCTGCTTTCAACCTTCACTCTCCAAGATCCCAGGGAATCCGGGTACAGCTCCACTAGCTCTGAGGTCTCCCAGGGTCAGTTACAGCTTGTCCCAGCCACCATGGAGTCTGTCTCAGAGAGAGAGATGCCAACTTCCTGCTTCCCCATTCCATGTGGAATTCTCCAGCCCTTCCTGTTAGGTCTCCTAACTAATAACTAAATAATCTTCCTCACAGCATCACTCACTGAGAAGGGAAGCAATATGATACCCATTGTAATATGAAGTCTTGTAAAACAAATTTCATATTAACCACGTTGCAAAAAAAAGTGAAAAAAATGTTTCAGTCTGCACCCAGAGCTCATAATTTCTGTTCTGGGCAGGGGTAGATAGCATTTTTCATCATGAATCTTTTGGACCTACCTAGAATTATTATATTGATCAGATTCCTTCCTTTCTTCCTTCCTTCCTTCCTTCCTTCCTTCCTTCCTTCCTTCCTTCCTTCCTTCCTTCCT
>NW_025369276.1:0-1154 GCF_016433145.1 Gracilinanus agilis | reverse complement strand
GGCCACTTCCCAGCTGTGTGACCCTGGGCAAGTCACTTGACCCCCATTGCCCACCCTTACCAATCTTCCACCTATGAGACAATACACCGAAGTACAAGGGTTTAAAAAAAAAAAAAAGACAGATTGGGAAAGGCTTTTTTTTTTAACATTTATTAATATACATTTTTAACATGGTTACATGATTCATGCTCCTACTTTCCCCTTCAACCCCCCACCCCGAACCCCCACCCCACCAATGGCCAATGCGCATTTCCACTAGTTTTGTCATGTGTCCTTGATCAAGACCAATTTCCAAATTGTTGGTAGTTGCATTGGTGTGGTAGTTTCGAGTCCACACCCTCAATCATGTCCACCCCGACCCATGCGTTCAAGCAGTTGTATTTCTTATATGTTTCCTCTCCTGCAGTCCTTCCTCTGAATGTGGGTAGCTTTCTTTACCATAACTCCCTCAGAATTGTCCTGGGTCATTGTATTGCTGCTGGTACAGAGGTCCATTACATTCAATTTTACCACAGTATATCAGTCTCTGTGTATAGAATTCTTCTGGCTCTGCTCCTTTCGCTCTGCATCAGTTCCCGGAGGTCTCTCCAGTTCGCCTGGAACTTCTCCAGTTTATTATTCCTTTTAGCACAATAGTATTCCATCACCCGCATATACCACAGTTTGTTCAGCCATTCCCCAATTGAAGGACATCCCCTCCTTTTCCAATTTGTTGCTACCACAAAAAGCGCAGCTATGAATATTTTCCTACAAGTCTGTTTATCTATGATCTCTTTGGGTACAAACCCAGCAATGGTATGGCTGGATCAAAGGGCAGGCATTCTTTTATAGCCCTTTGAGCATGATTCCAAATTGCCAGCCAGAATGGCTGGATCAGTTCACAGCTCCACCAGCAATGCATTAATGTCCCAATTTTGCCACATCCCCTCCAGCATTCATTACTCTCCCCTTCTTTCATTTTAGCCAATCTGCTAGGTGTGAGGTGATACCTCAGAGTTGTTTTGATTTGCATTTCTCTAATTATTAGAGATTTGGAACACTTTCTCATGTGCTTATTGATACTTTTGATTTCTTTACCTGAAAATTACCTATTCATGTCTCTTGCCCATTTATCAATTGGGGAATGGCTTGATGTTTTATACAATTGCTTTAAC
>NW_025369275.1:0-1341 GCF_016433145.1 Gracilinanus agilis | reverse complement strand
ATCCCATGACCTTTGGGACTCTGTTTCATCCACACTGTCTGTCCTTCCGATTGGAAGAGAGGCATGAATTCTCCAATCCCCATTTAAGGAATGTTTCAATCTCTACCTGACACTATTACTTTGGGACTTCTTTGACTTTTCTACCATGGCCCAAGTTGTGTACCTCTCCTACCTCCTTTTCTCCCTCTTTTCACTTTCTTTTGTAAATGTTAAAATTAATGGTTTGGCTAACTATATGAAAATTATAAATCTTTTATTTGTAAAAGAGGTGAAAGTAGAGAAATTCCAGTGCTTGGCTCAGCCAGGACTTGTTAACCTTTGTAATGTGGGTAATTTTGAGGAAAGGTGTGGTATAAGGGAATTGAAAGGAGGAAGTTGGAGACTTGCTAAGTGGGTAATCTCGTTACAGGTAGGCTGGGATTAAAGGAGATTCAGGGTATAATAGGACTGAAGTCAGGAGTATAACACAGAAGGGAAACAGAGATCTTCAGGGAGAAGAGAAATTAAACTAAACAGACAAACACAGCAGACTTACAGACTGGGTCCTAGACTCAAACACAAGCTGAGGGAAATAGACTAGACTGAAATTAACAAACAGGCTTTAGTTAATTTCACAGGAAGGGACATGTTTTGAAGTAATACCTTCCTTCAAGATGGATGCCCAGCTTCCCTCTAAGCCCAGAGTATGTTGTTTCTTTCCCTCTTCTTCCCTCTTGATAACTAACAGACAAATTATACTAATAGGGCTGTTGAAACAAAAAGGGTTTATTTTGTTTGAAGGATGTTTGTTAGGAAGATGGATCAAAGGAAAGCCCTATCAGTTGTCTCAGGAACCTCAGGTGGGGGAAGGGAAGTAAAGATGGAGTCTGAGTAAGGACCTGCCTTTAAACTCAGCTTTACTAAGTGCTATTGCTATTTAAAGGGAATAAATGATGACTGACTAACTATAACTAATGCTGTCAATTAGGTAACCCTTCACAGATTTAACTCCTCTCTAATTATTCTCCTTATTAACTCCACAGACATATAAGGTAAGGGAGGGAAGGCAGGGATGGTATTAGGAAAGGAAGATATAAAGGGTTTATCTAAAATAATAATTTCTTAAGTAAATATATCAAAGCTAGGCTAAATTTCAATATTAAAGCTAGGTAATCAAAGCAGCTCCGCTCATTGACAACCTCCCTCCACGGAAGATCCAGCCAACTGCCTCTTCCTCAAGATTCCAAACCCCTAACAGCTTTTGGAACTCAGCCAAAGCTAGAAAAAACTATATGACCCCAATTCTGTATACTATACTTTTAATCAGAATTAAACTATCTCCAGAAGACAGGAAGGGAAAAC
>NW_025369274.1:0-1178 GCF_016433145.1 Gracilinanus agilis | reverse complement strand
GACAAAAACTGCTGGAAAATTTGGAAAACAATATGGGAGAGATTAGGTTTAGATCAACATCTCACACCCTACACCAAGATAAATTCAGAATGGGTGAATGACTTGAATATAAAGAAGAAAACTATAAATAAGTGAACACAGAATAGTATACTTGTCAGATCTCTGGGAAAAGAAAGATTTTAAAACCAAGCAAGAGTTAGAGAAAATTACAAATTGTAAAATAAATGATTTTGATTATATTAAATTAAAAAGCTTTTGCACAAACAAAAACAATGCAGTCAAAATCAGAAGGGAAACAACAAATTGGGAAAAAAATCTTTATAACAAAAAACTCTGACAGGGGTCTAATTACTTAAATATATAAGGAGTTAAATCAATTGTATAAAAAATCAAGCCATTCCCCAATTGATAAATGGGCAAGGGACATGAATAGGCAATTTTCAGATAAAGAAATCAAAACTATCAATAAGCACATGAGAAAGTGTTCTAAATCTCTAATAATTAGAGAAATGCAAATCAAAACAACTCTGAGGTATCACCTCACACCTAGCAGATTGGCTAAAATGAGAGAAGGGGAGAGTAATGAATGCTGGAGGGGATGTGGCAAAATTGGGACATTAATGCATTGCTGGTGGAGTTGTGAACTGATCCAACCATTCTGGATGGCAATTTGGAACTATGCTAAAAGGGCTATAAAAGAATGCCTGCCCTTTGATCCAGCCATACCATTGTTGGGTTTGTACCCCAAAGAGATCATAGACAAACAGACTTTTACAAAAATATTTATAGCTGCACTTTTTGTGGTGGCAAAAAACTGGAAAATGAGGGTATGCCTTTCAATTGGGAAATGGCTGAACAAATTGTGGTATATGCTGGTGATGGAATACTATTGTGCTAAAAGGAATAATACAGTTGGTGAAGTTCCTAGGTGTTTCTGCTATAGTCTTTTTTTTTTTAAGTTTTGGGACCCGGTTTTTGCCTAGAGTGAAGTTGGAGTCCTTCATTCAAAGGCTTTGGAAAGGGACATAAGAGCATAAATTGGAGTGGTGGGAGGAAGTGGGGGCTTTTTAGCTGGGAACCCAGAATGAGAAGGTATGCTTAGGCCAGGCTCCTGGGTCTCAGCTCTCAGCTTGGTTCTCAGAGGAACCTCTAAGGGCACTGCCAGTGTGGCCAGCATT
>NW_025369273.1:0-5780 GCF_016433145.1 Gracilinanus agilis | reverse complement strand
ACGATCTTCCGGGGCTCTCTGGGGGAGGTGGGGGTGGGGGTGGGGGGGAAGAACAGCGGAATCAGCCCTGAGAGAGTCCAACTGGAGGGGCCCAACTAGGGCAGGGGCTGCCCTGCTTCCCTCAGGGCCCAGGGCAGCCTTCCCATTCCAGGCTGAGCCCCAACCCCGAAGTCTCTCAGGCTCTCTACCGTGCCCCGGCCGCGTCCGTGTGTCACGGGGAGGGGGGCCCAGGGAGGAGCAGCCACTTAAGATGATTAGATCTGAGGAGACTTTCGGATGGCCTGAGCCCCCTCCCAACAAGCACCGGGGGACAAGTTCTAGGGCAGCCTGAAAACGCCGGGCAGATAGACAGGGAGACAAGGGAGCCATTGCTCTCCACACGCCCCCCGCAGTCAGCAGCAGCAGCAGCAGCAGTGCTTATCTTAGGTGGGGAGCCAGGAAAAAAAAAAAATGGTCTTTGGCTGCTTCCTCTAATTGTGGAGGGGGCAAGTAAACCAAACCCGGAAGTGCTAATGGCTCTGGGGAGTCCTACTAGTCTTTCCTTAGGGAGGTCACTGCTATGAATAAAGAGCAAGTCTCCCATTCCATCCAGAGCCCAGACTCTCAATGCAAGAAGCTGCTGCCCTCCCTGCTCCTCCTCTGCCCTCAGGGCCCCAGAATCCAAGATATCAGAGAGGACTGGAGGCTGGCAGGGCATTTCGACATCCCCAAGTCCTAGACCCTTTGACAAAAGAAGGGAACTGGGGGAAGATCTTTCAAGAAGTCAGTTAGTCAGTAGGGGGTCCCCAGACCCACTCCTCCTACCTGGAATCCTCTCTGGGCCTCAGGGCCCTGGAGGAGGAGGGGGCCAAGGCAATGGCTGAGATCAAGGTGCCCCCTTGGGGCTGCAGGGTCTCTTCACAGGCATTCAGCTGTGGCGCTCTGAACTGGAGGCCCCCAGGGCTTTCAGCCCAGACTCCCTCCTTATCCTCTTCCTCCTCCTGAGGGGCATCTTCTTCCTCATCCACATACTCATCCTGGTAGTCTTCATCCAACCCCTGCACCTCTTTCTCGGGATCCATGTCATCATTGCAGTGGTCACAGTCTTCCTCATCGTAGTCCTCCTCCATCCCCTCATCATTGTCACAGTCTTGGGCATTGTCTTCATCTTCTTCGGACTCCTCATCATCCTCATCCTCCACCCCCTCATCATTTTCCTCCTCCTTGTGGTAGCTGGCATTATCGACCTGGCATGGCCACTGCTGCTGCCTCTGGCATTCCACCTCCACCACCTCCTCCTCAGGCTCTTTGTCCTCCTCCCCCACCGGCTCCTGATGCTGCTCTTCCTCCTCCCTCTCCCAGGGTGGCGCCCTCTCTTCCACCTCATCTACATCCACATCCACATCGTCCTGGTTCTCTCCCTCCTGCTGCTGCTCTTCCTCCTCATCCTCACCGCCCTCCTCCTCATCCTCATCCTGGTCCATGAACTCCTCCTCATCCTCATAATCTTCCTCCTCCCAGTCCTCCTCCTCCTCCTCCCTGGGCGGCTCCCGATCTTGGTCGTCCTCCTCCTCCTCCTCCTCCTCATCCATGGCCTCTTCCTCCTCCTCTTCCACTTCCTCCTCCTCTTCCACTTCCTCCTCCTCCTCCTTGGGCAGCTCCTGCTCCAGGTCTTCCTCCTCCTCTTCCCTCCCCTCCCCCTCCTCCCCTCGCTTGGCCTCCTCCTCCTTCTCCTCAGCCTTATTCTCCCGGCCTGACTGCCAAGCTCCGGCCACCGCCAAAAGGCTCCACTGGGGCCCCATGGCACGGCTGGGCCCCCCGCTGGACCCTGACTCCTGGGCCGCCTTACCCGACCCCTCCCACGGCTGCCTGGCCCCCCGACTCATAGCCCTGACCAGAGCGGCTTCGGTGTCGACCTGTCACCCCTCAGCTGGCGGTCCTCAGTGCGCCTGCGCCTGCGCCTGCGCAGTGCCAAAGGCGGGAAAAAGGCGCCTTCGGTGCTCTCAGAGCACCGCTGGAGGGGGAGGGGGAGGGGAAGGGGAGGGCTCTAAGTGCCTTGAGGCGCTAGGCCTGGGGGGGGGGGGTGCCTGAAGTCCCCAGAGGGCACCAAAGCCTCAGGCCCACCTGCTCCAGGCCTCGGAGCCCAAACCTGAGCAGTCGAGGAACTTGGCGATTCTCCTTCTAGAATTGGCCAGCCATCCCTCGAGCTCCACACTCCAGGGGGTGAGGGGGAGCCAAAGGGTCCCCTCCCATATCTGACTGGCTTCTTGCCGCTTTTTCCTTGAAGGGTTCAAGGGGTGGGCCGGAAAGCCATCAGGAAAGCCAAGGGAGGGAGGAGAGGCTCTGTCCCAGGGTCTTCCAGGCTGTAAGGGCCCTCCGAGGCCCCTGATTGGGCAGAAGAGGAAGCCACTCCGAGCCACTTGCCTGAGGCCACCTGGTTCTTAAACCTGGGCTGGAGAGCCCAGAGGGATGAGAGGGAAGGCAGAGGAGGGGAAGGGAGCAGGGGCTGACCTCAACTTTGTCCCAGGGGGGTCTGCCCCACCATGGGAAGCTCAGCAGGGCAGAGTGGCTCCCAGAGCTCCTTACCTGGTGAAGTCCTCCTCGCCCAACATGTGCCGGGGGATGGGGGAGTAGCGGGATGGGGGGACTTGGGGAGGAGCAGGATAGGTGACCTTGCTCTCCACTGCCCCTAGATAGCCCAGACTGGAGTTATGGCTTATGTGGTTGTCAGCCAAGGCAGAGAAGGCTGGAGTTGGGGAAGAGAGAAAAGAGTCAGGGCCTGCCTTCCCCCAGATCCGGGCCAGCAGCCGCCCTCCACCCTCGGCTCCTTTTCTGGGATCTCAGTGTTCTGGGCTTGCCAGAGAAACCCAAAAGGAGGCTCTGGAGTCTTCAGCTTTGCCCACACCCCTCCCCAATGCCAGGGATCTTTGGCAGCCCAACAGATTGCAGTCATGGTGGGGGTCCCCAAAGAAAGGGAAGGATGCCTTGAAATGGGGCTAAGAGAGAGCAGCTGCAGCCAAGGCCTGAGGGCCTGGTACATGGGTACGTACTGCTGGCATAGTCAGGTGGTGCATACATGTCGTTGAGGTGCACACTGCCTGGTTTGGCCACCTTTAGATACACCATATCAGATGTATTTTTGAGGGATGCCACAGCTTCCTCGTGCCGCACATCCTGCAGGTTGGTATTGTTCACCTGGGTGGGCAGAGAGGGGAGGGCTGGCACCCAGCTGGAGCAAGGGAAGCGGGGTAGGGGACCCAAGGTGAAGAGAGCAGAATGAACCTCTGCAACAATGGCTTGGCTCCTCTGCTTCTCAGGGAGCTGTGTGAATAGGGATGGATGAGCCCCCATTTAGCCGGTCTGGAGATGGCTTCTGAAAGGCAGGGACTTGAGTTTAGGACCCAGGAACATTTGGGACTCCACGGGCTCTCTCGGAGGTCCTTCCCAGCACCTACTCTACTACAGTCCTCTGACCTGACTAAAAGTCTGGGCTGAGGTGGAACCCACCTCCTGAAAAATAATTACACAGCACAAGAGGAGCAGACAGTGGGGAGGGGTGCCTCTGAGACAATTGAGTCCCCTCCCCCCTCCCCCCAGCCTTGATGAAATTCCTGGATGGGGAGAGTCCTGGCTCAGTAATACCAGCATCCTTCTCCCTTAGAGCACCAGAGAGGCCAGCGATAACCATCCCTCCTTCTTCCACACCCCTATCCCTTTTGTCCCTGAGAAGGGCAGAGCAGGGTCTCACCGCCAGCAGCCTGTCCCCAATCTGCAACCTGCCATCCTTCTGGGCAGCACCTCCCTCAATGATCTTCGTGATGTAAATACTGTTGTCTCCTGGGATGTGCTGATTCCCAATGCCACCTGCGATGCTAAAGCCCAAGCCTGGTGCAAGAGAGCAGGGCCAGAGGAGATGATGGGGGCGGGGAGGGAGGCAAAGATTTGATTCTCACTGCAGGCCATCCACCCCCCTCCCCTGGATCCCTAGTCAAGTCCTGGATGAGTGAAACCCAAGCCCACTCAAGATGGAGGGTGCCCATCCCACAGAGGTCAGCGCACCTTTGGGCCCCTTGAGCAGGTTGACCTCCACCACTGTCTCAGGTGGCGGCTGCCTCCTTCGAACCACCAGGCGCACGACAGGGCCGGCCTCCTTGAGGGCTTCCACAGCCCGGCTGTGGACAACCTCAGAGACGTCCACCTCATTCACCCGCAGCACACAATCGTTCACCCTGTGGAGCGAGCGAGTGCAGGGGGGACAGTACCTCAGTTGCCTATGCCCATGCCTTTTCCGCTGATCTAGCACTTTCTACCCTCCCACTCAACGTGTCTCATCATAGCCCCACTGAGCAAGTAGTGGAGGCATCACTCTCCTGTTTGTAGCCAAGGAGGTGAGATAGTGAAGGGAAGCAATCGGGCCCAGGCCACAAGGCTTGGTGAAGGCGGACACCCTGAAGCCTGGTCTTCCCATTCCCAGTCCACTAGTCCATGCTGTCTCCTCTCTGCAAGGGCTCCAGAAACATGCCAGCGTGCTACCTCCCTGGCCTTCTGCCTCGGGGCAGGGGGACTGGGGTGGGGGTGGCAGCGAGGCACACTGGGCTGAGGTAGGGGGGCACCATCTCCAAACATCTCATATCTCTGCTGACCCCGTGCCTCCCTCCTCCCCAGCTCACCCTAGCCTCCCATCCATGGCAGCCGCCCCGCCTGGGATGATCTTGGTAATGAAGATGCCAGGGTCCTCGGGGATATGCGGGTTGTCAATTCCCCCTGCGATGCTGAAGCCCAAGCCTGAGTTCCCCTGTAGGGGTTGGGGAGAGAGAACCCAAGTAGGTTCAGGTAGGAAGTGGGAAAAAAAGCTTCCTGAGCTCTCCCTTCCCTCCTTCCTGGGGCCGGGTCTCCCAGTAATCAGGAAGGCTTGTGTGTGTGTGTGTGTGTGTGTGTGTGTGTGTGTGTGTGTGTGTGTGTGTGTGGTGTCCAGTGCTAGCTGAAGAAGGAGGCTGGCATATATGCATATCTAGGGCTCTGGCTACCCATACACACATACAGCTAAAACACACACACACACACACACACACACATATGTAGCCACTATACAAACATTTCTGCTCCCTGATCTCAACTAGTGGGCAGATTAGCTCCGAGGCCTTTGGACAATGGTGTGAGGGAGGCTCCAAGGGCTTTCACTCCATCCCTCTCACCTGGAAATGAGATTTGTGGCCCCAAGGCTATGAATGGAGAGGGCCCTTGGGAGAGTTCAAGGGAGGAGACAGGAAAGAACAGGGGAAGAGAAGCTCAGAGCTCTATACCTGAGTTGTACTCCCAGGCCCCAGCCACTCCCATAGCTTGTGCTGGGCTACTATTGTCAGCAGGCCTCAGTTTCCCCATCCCCTTCCTCTTGGACCTACTTAAACCCCTTTCCTTAGCAACTTTAAGCATGGATGTGGCCTCAGTGCCCTCTCCTCTTAAGGTCTGCTCTCCCCTCATAGGTGTTGCCTGCTGCCCCTGCCTCTCTCTGCTCCCTGAACACAGACTTACCCGTTCCAGCACAATCTCCTCATATTTGAACATCCCATCACTGCCATTTACCTGGGGAGAGACACAGACACAGACAGTTCTTCCAGTGCCTTCCTATTCTCCCATCCTCCCACCCACCCACCTGCCTGCCTTTCCCCCACCTCCCCTTCCCTCCACAGAGTAGGAGGGCCTAAATCCATGGGGGAAGGGGGGGGGGCTCTTCTGGAACTGATTCTGCCCTCTCCTCCACGACCCAACCCCTATCAGGGGCCTGATTGGTTTAGCAGAAG
>NW_025369272.1:0-11731 GCF_016433145.1 Gracilinanus agilis | reverse complement strand
CTTCTCCCCTCCCTTTTTTTGACCTCCCCACTCCCCTGCTCCCTTTGATTTATCCCTTCTGACTTTCTCAGAAGGGTTAGATAAGAGTTTTATGTCCCAATGGATAGTATAGCTACTCTTCTCTCTCCGGGTTGATTACACTGAGAGTAAGGTTTGATTATTACCTCTTAATGCTCTCTTCCTCTCCTTCTTATAATGGTATTTGTCCCCTTTCCTTCCCATGCCCTCTTTGTGTGTAATAGAATATTCTATTTTCTTATTCACTCAAGTTTCTCTTGGTGTCCCCTACTATTCACCCCCTCTTTCCCATCCCCCATGTCATCTTAGGTTATTTAGTGTTCCACCCTCACCCTGTGAATTATTTTTCTGATTACTATAGCAATGAATACTATAATAGTGAATAGAGTTCACTACAGAGAATTATACATAACATTTCTCTACATAGGAATACAGATAATTAGATCTTACTGAGGCCCTTAAAAAGGCGAATTTAAAAATTATAAGTTTTCTTTCTTTCCCCTCTGTTTCTTATTTACCTTTTCAGGTTTCTCTCGATTTTTGTGGTTGGATATCAAACTTTCCATTTAGCCCTGGTCTTTTCTGTGCAAATACTTGGAATTCTTCAATTTTGTTGAATGCCCATACTTTCCCCTGGAAGTATATAGTCAATTTTGATGGGTAGTTGATCCCTGGTTGCAGGTCCAGCTCTCTTGCCTTTCTGAATATTGTATTCCAGGCCTTATGGTCTTTTAGCGTGGAGGCTGCCAGATCCTGTGTGATCCTGATTGGTGTTCCTTGATATTTGAATTGTCTCTTTCTGGCTTCTTGTAAGATTTTTTCCTTTGCTTGAAAGCTCTTGAATTTTGCAATTATATTTCTAGCCATTTTCTTATCTGGATCGAATGTCACAGGTGTTCTATGAATCCTTTCAATGTCTATATTGCCCTCTTGTTGTAGGACTTCAGGGCAATTTTGCTGAATAATTTCTTTTAGTATGGAGTCCAGGTTTCTATTAATTTCTGGTTTTTCTGGAAGACCAATTATTCTCAAATTGTCTCTTCTAGACTGGTTTTCTTGGTCTGTCACTCTCTCATTGAGATATTTCATATTTCATTCTATTTTTTCAGTCTTTTGACTTTGTTTTATTTGTTCTTGTTGTCTTGAGAGATCATTAACTTCTAATTGCTCAATTCTAGCCTTTAGAGACTGGTTTTCAGTTATGATCTTTTGGTTTTCTTTTTCAATCTGGTTCAATTTGCTTATCAGTTCATTTGATTTCTGAGCCTCACTTTCCAATTGCAAGATTTTACCTTTTAAACTGTTATTTTCTTGCCAGATCTCTTCCATCTTCCTCAGAATCTCAGTTTTGAACTCTTCCATAGTTTGTGAGGAGTTTTCCTTATTTGAGGAGGGTCCGGATGCTTGTTTGTTCTTCTCCTCTGTTTGCTCGGTTGTCTGGGTTTTCTCTGTGTAAAAGTTGTCGAGTGTTAAAGACTTCTTTTTCTTGTTGTTTATCTTTCTCTTCTGAACTTCCTGAGTCTGGGTAGCCATCATTAGCCCAGCAGCTTCTCAGCTTTATCCTCACGCTTGGGGTCTGTCTGCTCCTGAGGTCTGAGTTCTGGTTTTTTCCAAGGTCAAGCCCCCTGGTGGACCCCCTTGCTTGATCCTCTGCTGGAGGTTCCTTTACAAGTCTCAGGGCGCTGCTTCCACAGTCGTATACCCGTCTGCACTGGTTCCCCACTCAGGGTTTCAGAGCTTTAGCTCGTGGCTGTGTCTGCCTCCTCCCACGCCTCCGCCGCTCCCGCACTCAGATTTCGCGTGCGTTCTTTGGCTTTTTGGGGTCCCAAATCTTGCTGCTCTCAGGAACAGGCCCTGGAGCTGCCAATGACTCGATGGGTGCCCCAAACTTGCTCTATTTCTTTTTAACTGGCTTCGGTGCTATAGATGTTGTGTGTGGTAGGGGTGGGGGCGGGGTGGTTGCTCAGCCCATGATTTAGTGAGAGCTGTTTCACCCCTTTATAGCATGGAAATGTCCCGATTCCACGTACCTTCCACGCTGCACCCTGTTGTGGGGTTCCTCCATTCTTCTGGACTTGTTTTTATGTCCCCTTGAGCAGTTTTGTGTGTTTTGGTCAGGAGAGGTTAAGAGCTGCTTTTTACTCTGCCACCATCTTAACCCGGAACTCCTTTCTAAATGATCTCAAACTCTTCCTCTGAAATATTGTGGAGAATGAGAGGGGGACCATTAGGATGAGGAGTGATTCCCTAAGCTCCTGCTGAGGTGTTTTCTATTACTCAGGCATCTTCAGAGGGAAAGGAAGCTAGCTTACCTTTACCTTTGAAGAAATTCCAGGGCCAAGTACCCCTCTTTTGATTTGAATGTTAAGCACCTTTTTGTTTTGGAGGCTTCTTTATTGGATGAAAGTTTCCTCTCTGGAAGCCCAGCTCCTGAGTTTGACCTCTGTCTTTAATTTGTTACGGTTGACCGTTCCCTAATACCATAGCTATAGACTGCAAAGAAGTCTACATACCTGTTTGTGGTTAGTCTCTGTAGGCTTCCCAAAGGGGTATAAGAGACTCTCCGGCTCAGGATCTCTTTGGAGTTGGCACTAAGAGCTGTGTCTTCTCCCAGGGGCACAATTTCCCAGAGTCTTCTGGTTCTGTGTGGTATTTAGCTCATGACTCTGTGTGGTGGCCAGAATATTTAACCTTTATCCCTTTTCTCCTGATTAAAGAGTGGGTTTTCTGACTCCTTAATAGTTTGTGTTATTTTCCAAATTATCAGTATCCATCCAACATGCTGGAGGCACTTCCTCTGGATCTTTTGTCATGTGTAGATACCAATGGAATATCTGTTTCCCTTGTTATTAAATAATTGGTCTACCTCTTTTTCTATCTATCCCTTTGATATTTTTGATATTTTTCATTGTTGTAATTCATTATTTACAATAAACTGCAGGCTCTTTACCTCTCCAACTTGCAGCTCTCAATTGCATGATTTTTTGAAATTTTGATTCCTCGGAGACTGTAGTGTTCCATGATCCACAAGCATATGGAAGAGCAATGGTATGAAAAAGATGGATTTCTTTTAAGGAGAAGCTTGGGGTGGGTGTAGGTGGGTGAGGCAGCTGGGTGGCTTAGTGGATAGAGTCAAGCCTAGAGACAGGAGGTCCTAGGTTCAAATCTGACCTCAGACACTTCCCAGCTGTGTGACCCTGGGCAAGTCACTTAACCTCCATTGCCTAGCCCTTACTGCTCTTCTGCCTTAGAACCAATATACAGTATTGATTCTAAGATGGAAAGTGAAGTTAAAAAAAAAAAAGAAGAAGACGCTTGGGCTCATTGAAAACACTGTAGGATTTCTCAAAGGCTCTCTCTTCTTCTTATTGAATTCTGGGCCCAGTTCATTGGTCACCTACCAGTCGGTCCCAGAAAAAAAGCACTGTTAGACCAGTTCAACCCTCTGTCTAGCTGCGTATCTTCTTTCATTTGGTTCCTTTATCGACAGGCATGAGTCATCTACTTGATTTTCCCGTGTGCATAATTAGGCTGAAGTCTTAAAAGACTTTTTTGGATTGATTTCACTTAGGAATCTCTGTTGGCATACACACGTTCACACACGCCGCATTCTAACCAAGCAAGAAATGGTCTAGAACTCAGGTGAGAGAATTGTGTTTATTTTCTGAATGTGGCTTGAAGTCTCTTAAGGCAGGCAAAGGTGGTTCAAGGAAGGTAGATACCATGACTGGTATATCCAGAAGTGATGAGCATCTCTAGTAGCATCCACAATGAATGGGACCAACCAACTCAAGGCTGATCAAAGCAGTGGAAGCAGGAAGCTGGAGCTCAAAATATTCCCTGCTATCCTGAAGCACAAATAGGAATGGAGAGGATGGATGCTGCATTTTCCCCATATATATTATATGGATTTACATGGATCTGTCTAGATGTGTCTCAAAAGGGGAGGCATGACTAGATATATTTCCAGGCTCCTCCATACACCATTTTTCAAGGGAGACTGATTTTTTTTTTAAACCCTTACCTTTTGCCTTAGAATCAGTACTGTGTATTGGTTCCAAGACAGAAGAGCAATAAGGAGTAGACAATGGGGGTTAAGTGACTTGCCCAGGGTCACACAGCTGGAAAGTGTCTGACATACCAGATTTGAACCCAGGACCTCCTGTCTCTAGGCCTGGCCCTCAATCCACTGAGTCACCCAGCTACCAAGGGAGACTGATTCTTTTTTTTTTTTTTAAACCCTTACCTTCCCGTCTTGGAATCAATACTGTGTATTGGCTCCAAGCAGAAGAGTGGTAAGGATAGGCAATGGGGGTCAAGTGACTTGCCCAGGGTCACACAGCTGGGAAGAGTCTGAGGTCAGATTTGAATCTAGGACCTCCCATCTCTAGGCCTGGCTCTCAAACCACTGAGCCACCCAGCTGCCAAGGGAGACTGATTCTTGACAGAAGGGGAAGCAAGAGATTGGTAACAGAGGCTGGATATTCTGTTCCCTTCAGAGAAAGAATATGGGGCTAGAATTGTATCTAAGTGCTCTTCTAAAATTTATTAGTCTAAGTGAAATAACTTTTAGGTTCAAGTTAAGAGCCTGATCACTAACCTTTAACTAGGAAGAGGTGGCCCGAACTATGAATCCATGACTCGACTCCTTTCCCACCAAATGCCAGTTCCACAGTGAACACACTTGGCACATAAATGAACCTATTTGTCCAGGCTGATAGTAAATAGAAATTAGAGAAGGTATAAAGATAAGACTATAACTAGGCAATACACAGAATGAATGAGCTCTGTTCACTAGAAGTGAGTCATCTCAGAGAAAGAGACGGGGGAATAATCAGAGAGACACTTAGAGACAGAGATGCTGAGACATACACATAAAGACAGAGATGGAATCACACAGAGACGGAGACCCCTACAAAGAGATTCTCACAGAGAAACAGAGACATACACATAAAACCAGAGAGAAATGGAGACATGCAGAGACACAGACACAGACTGAGCTGGACAGGTAATCTGTTCCAGGCTGCCTCAAATGCTGTTGGTATTTATACTTTTATCATATTGACGGTAACTCTCTAAATTCCTATGCTATCTTTTTTTTTTTTAAACCCTTAACTTCTGTGTATTGGCTCCTTGGTGGAAGAGTGGTAAGGGTGGGCAATGGGGGTCAAGTGACTTGCCCAGGGTCATACAGCTGGGAAGTGTCTGAGGCCGGATTGGAACCTGGGACCTCCCGTTTCTAGGCCTGACTCTCAATCCACTGAGCTACCCAGCTGCCCCCCTTCCTATGCTATCTTGATTTTTTTTTTTTTAATACAGATTTTGAAAGCCAGAAGTCCTTGTAGTTAAGTCATCTCAGCTGCCTGGAACTCTTCATTATCCCATTTGGCATTTTGGCAAAGATACTCAAGTGGTTGGTCCTTTCCTTCTTCTACTCATTTTAAGATGAGGAAAAGGAGGCAAACAGGGTTGACTATTAAGTGTCGGAAGCTAGATTTCAACTCATGTCTTCCTGACTCCAGGCCCCAAGTTCTATCCAATAAGCCACATAGCTGCCCCAGTAATCTTGGTGCATAATTAATGACAGCAATGAGGAGAATGACAGCTTTTTTTGCTCTTAAAAAAGTGACGTTTTTATTTGGAAAGAGCCAATGAGAGGGAATTGAGATGTTATTCCTTTTGATAAGAGGATGTGGATTTGCTTGATCATATGATTCAATGAAGATATGATTGGGGATGTTGACTTTAAAGGGTCCCTCTATTGCAAATACGAATAATATGGAAATAGGTCTTGATCAATGATATATGTAAATTCTAGTGGAATTGTTTGTTCTGGGAGGGGGAAGAGAGGATGGGAAGGAAAGAAAACGAATCATGTAACCATGGAAAAATAGTCTTAATCAATCAATCAAATAAATAAATGTAAAAATAAGAGAATGTGGGTGCTATTTCTTATTGGTATGGGCTAAGGTGTAGTGGGGGAAGCTGGGTCCCTTCATCCGCAAGTAGAGAAATGATGTATAAAATTTCAAAATCGTCCCATATTCTAGTAAGAGAAATAATCAGGGCCACATGTTAGATATTTTTATTATTACATCCAGGACCATTATTATTACCCATAAACCCCATGACAAGTGGGAGCTCTTAACGACATATGCATATGTTCTAATTCTACATTACATGTGTAAAGCAGCTGCCTTCTCTTTACACGTGACCCACAGACACAAGGAAATTCTAATGCAAGGTGAGGGTCAGGACCCATTTTAGTCCTTCATGTTTGAGGGCTTTTTTCTTCCCCCACTTTAGCCCGGAGGCCCTGGAAGAGCAGCTGTTGAGCGTGTGTTTGGTTTGCCTTTGGCACTGCTAAGGATGTCCCACCTGCACTGGGGAGGCAAGCCGCTGAATCATGGAGGCTGCTGTTAGCCCTACCTGGGAGAGGACTTTCAGCCCCAAAGTCTGGCCCCATTGGATCTCTCCAGAAAAGCCCCCTGCCTTATTATTTCCAAGTCACATTAATTACCAACTCACGTGAACAGTCCTTGAACAGACATGGACATTTTAGAGATGATATTCCATTTACTCTTGTACCTTTACTCTAACTCTCTCTAATATGTGTTTGTGTATGTGTGTGTGTGGCTAGGTGATGCAGTGGATAAAGTCAGGAAGATCTGAGTTCAAATTTGACTCCAGACACCAGCTATGCAACCCTGGGCAAGTGACTCACTCTGTTTGCCTCAGTTTCCTCATCTACAAAATGAATTGGAGAAGTAAAGGGTAAGCTACTCCAGTGTCCTTGCCAAAGAAAACCCCAAATGTGGTCAAGAAAAGTCCACTGACCTAAACAACTGAACAACAATAAGAAGAATACCCGATTGGCAGGTCAGGAACCACTTTATGACCCTGAGCAAGTCATCTAATTCTCTGGGTTTTAGTTTCCTTCACTATAAAATGAAGGGTTTGAATTAGTTGCCCTTTTATGGCTTCTCCAACTCTGACATGCCATGTCCATATTGGGTAGTTTTCAAGTAACCCAAAATGTTCTTCAGCCTCTAGTGTAGGACGGGAGAAAGGTAGGACCTTTTACCACCCTGGGACGTTGCCATCTTTGCAGATGAGAACTCAGCCCTCAGCTAGACACCCCTTCTATTTTTATGTGCTCAACAGCTTTTTCTGAAGTCCCATCAGTACAAAATTCTTGCATGTAGCCTTGGGAAAAATTGGACATTAGGTCGTACATGTGGAAAACTTTATTTCAAAATGGAAACGTGATGACAGAGGCAGGGAAGATGAAGGATTTAGATAAAAATAACATCTCATAGACTGGTGTTTTCAAGACTTTTCTCCTTCATGGGCCACTCCCCCAAAAGGACTTTAGAGGAGAAAGGTTCCGAGGATTATTACAAAGGAAGATGGAGTTTTGGATTTAACCCCTGGACTGAGCCAAACCAAAACTGTGAAGCAGGCAAAATTTGTCTTTGGGAGCCACTTCTCATTGCCTTTCATGCTCAAAGACCAGTAGATTGTCTTTGAAGTAGCTACTGTTATTAATTCCATTTGCTGATTCCGATCTGTAATTTTCTCAGTTGTGAGTTCAAAGAGAATGTTAAAATACAATCCATATTAAGTTTTGTTTCTAAGGCAGAAGAGAGATAAGGGTTAGGCAATTGGGGTTAAGTGACTAGCCCAGGGTCATACAGCTGAAGCCTCATTTGAACCCAGAACCTCCCATCTCCAGATTTAGTGCTTTATTCAGAATCACTTAGCTGCCCCTCTCCTTTGCTTTCTTAAGTCTAAACAATGACAACAATAAATCAAATCCTGATTTGTAATATTTTCCTATTTCCAAAGGGTAAATGCTTGGACTGAAAATTTAGCTATCAGCTTGCACCAGGACAGTATGTTATAACCTACACCTGATATGCTATGCTATGCTTTTATGAGCCTTAGTTACTTCATCTGTAAAATGGGAATTATAATACTTTCATCTACTTCATAAGTCTGTTGTGTGACTCAAATGGCATGCTTTATGAATTATTTTGTAAAAGAAAGTTGTTACACGAAGAGTAAGCAATTAGTCATTTGGTCTAGAACACCTCTTGAAACTTAAGTTGTTAATTCTTTGACATGAAGGATGGCTTTTTGGAAAGAAGAAGAGGAAGAGACAAAGGAAGAAACTATGATGAAGTAAAAAAGATATCAAGAAAAAAGCCATTTTAAAAAATAGTTAAAGAGGGGGCGGCTGGGTAGCACAGTGGTTTGAGAACTAGGCCTAGAGATGGGAGGTCATAGGTTCAAATCTGACCTCAGACACTTCCCAGCTGTGTGACCCTGGGCAAGTCACTTGACCCCCATTGCCTAGCCCTTATCACTCTTCTGCCTTGGAACCAATACACGGTATTGATTCCAAGATGGAAGGTAAGGGTTTAAAAAAAAAATAAAGAGAGACTTCTGACTTCATTTAGGATCTTTAGTAAATATCCATATTTAGAGGAAGAACTGTGGGAACCGAAACCCAAAAGAAAAACAATTGCTTGAACACATGAATTGATGGGGATATGATTGGGGATGTAGACACTAAACAATCACCCTAATGCAACTATAGGTCTTGATCAATGATACATGTAAAACCCAGTGGAATTGCGCATTGGCTACGGGTAGTGGGGTTTGGGTGGACGAGAAAGAACAAGAATCATGTAAACGTGGAAAAATACTCTAAAAATTTTTAAATTAAAAAAAACTTCAGCAAATGAACTTATCATACAAACAATAAAGAATTTCATTAAAGAATTCAGTTTAGAATTGATAGATTGCAGACCATAAATGGAGATCACCCAAAATGGGTTGCTAAGAATAATTGCCAAGTGTCATGCAAATATTATCAAAAGGGCTTTAAGCTAAAAAGTAACAAAAGGTTAAAAAGTGTGGTGGAGAATATTTGAATAAAGTTAGAAGTTGGAAAAAGAAGTGATTTTTGTCTCAAGTGTGTTACTGATTGTTTAGACAGAAAGACAAAATAATTGAGGAGTTTGGGAAGTAGATCACAAATCTGTTTCAGAGACATGATGTGGTAGTGATAGAGAGTTCCATTATCCCGATATGTTCTAAAGCTCTTTGTTTTTAAAAAAGATTATTTTAAAATTTATTTTTTTAGTTACATGTAGAATCAATTCTTGATAATTGTTTTCTGACATTTTAGAATTCAGATTTTCTCTTTCCTTACTGTTCCCTGCCTCGACAAGGCAGTAAATAGTCTGATGTAGGTTATACCTGTGCTTTCATACAATTCATATTTTCATATTGCTCTTATCATGATAGAAGACATATATTGCACATACACTAAAAATTTCATGAAAGAAATATAGTGGAGGACGGTATACTTTGATTTGCACTCAGACTCTAATAGTTCCTCCTTTAGCTCTGGGTACCATTTTTTAAAAATAAAATTTTATTTTTATTGTCATGCAAAACACACTTCTACATGGGCCATTGTTGTAAGAGCAAAGTCATATATAACCAAAACCCCAAAATAAAAACATAAATACATGGATGTGAAAGATGACTCCAACAGTTCTTTGGAAGTCCCTGTTATAAGTCTTTTAGGATTGTGCCAGATGATAGCACTGCTGAGAGTAGCCAAGTTTTCACAGATAAACATTGTATGATGTTGTTGTTACTGTATATAATATTCTCCTTCACTCTGCATCAGTTCCCTGCAGATTTTTCCAGATTTTTCTGAAATCATCTAGCTTATTATTTCTTATAGCACCATAGTATTCCATCTTTAATATGTATGTGGATAGCCTTTTCATCATAAGTCCTTTGTTATCTTAGAAATTTGCTTTGCTGGTAGTGGTTTAGTCCTTCACAGTTGATCATCATAGAATATTTCTGTTACTGTATACATTATTCTCCTGGTTCTGCTCATTTGACTTTGCATTAGTTCATATAAATCCTTCCAGATTTTTCTGAACTCATCCTGTTCATTGTTTCTTATGGCCCAATAGTATTCCATTTCAACCATATACAACAATTTGTGGATCCACTCTCCAAGTGATGGACAACAGTTTCCAATTCTTTGCCACTCCAAAAGGACTGCTGAAAATATTTTGGCACAGGAAGGTTGCTTTCCCTTATCTCTGATCTCTTTGGGATACACACCTAGTAGTGGTGTTGCTGGGTCCAAGCATATGATTTGAGGCTCTTTGAGTCTGGTTCCATATTGTTCTCTAGAACTTCTACATGGGCCATTGTTGTAAGAGCAAAGTCATATATAACCAAAACCCCAAAATAAAAACATAAATACATGGATGTGAAAGACGACTCCAACAGTTCTTTCTCTGGAAGTGGATAGCATTCCCTGTTATAAGTCTGCAAAGAGAGATAGCTTAGTCTCCTCATTGCCTATTTTGATACCTTCAATTTCTTTTTCTTCTCTAATTGCTACTGCTAGTGTTTCTAGTACAATGTTAAATAATAGAGGTGATAATGGGCATCCTTGTTTCACTCCTGATCTTATTGGGAAGGCTTCTAATTTATCCCCATTGCATATGATGCTTGTTGATGGTTTTAGATATATACTGTTTATTAATTTTAAGAAAGGACCTTCTAGTCCTATACTTTCCAGTGTTTTCAATAGGAATGGATGTTGTATTTTGTCAAAGGTTTTTTCAGCATCTATTGAGATAATCGTGTGATTTTTGTTTGTTAGATTGTTGATATAGTCAATTATGTGGATGGTTTTCCTAATGTTGAACCATCCTTGCATTCCTGGTATAAATCCCACCTGATCATGGTGGATAATCCTTTTGATCACTTGCTGGAGTCTCTTTGCTAGTATTCTATTTAAGATTTTTGTGTCTATGTTCGTTAGGGAAATTGGTCTTTAGTTTTCTTTTTCTGTTTTTGGTCTACCTGGCTTTGGAATCAGTACCATATTTGTGTCATAAAAGGAATTTGGTAGGACTCCTTCTTTGCTTATTATATCAAATAATTTGTATAGTATTGGGATTAGTTGTTCTTTGAATGTTTGATAGAATTCACTTGTGAATCCATCAGGCCCTGGCGATTTTTTCTTAGGGAGTTCTTTGATGGCTTGTTTGATTTCTTTTTCTGATATGGGATTATTTAGGTATTCTATTTCTTCTGCTGTTAATCTAGGCAATTTATATTTTTGTAAATATTCATCCATATCACCTAGATTGCTATATTTATTGCCATATAATTGGGCAAAATAGTTTTTAATGATTGCCTTAATTTCCTCTTTGTTAGAGGTGAGGTCCCCTTTTCATCTTTGATACTGTCAATTTGGTTTTCTTCTTTCCTTTTTTTTATTAGATTGGCCAGTACTTTGTCTATTTTATCTGTTTTCTCAAAATACCAGCTTCTAGTCTTATTTATTAATTCAACAGTTCTTTTACTTTTGATTTTATTAATTTCTCCCTTGATTTTTAGTATTTCTAATTTAGTTTTCATCTGGGGATTTTTAATTTGCTTGCTTTCAAGTTTTTTAAGTTGCATGCCCAATTCATTAATCTCTGCCCTCCCTAATTTGTTAATATATGCACTCAAGGATATAAATTTCCCCCTGAGTACTGCCTTAGCTGCATACCACAGAGTTTGGTAGGATGTCTCATCATTGTCATTCTCTTCAATGAAATTGTTGATTGTTTCTATGATTTCTTCTTTGACTAACTGGTTTTGGAGAATCATATTA
>NW_025369271.1:0-2551 GCF_016433145.1 Gracilinanus agilis | reverse complement strand
TATATATATATATATATACACACATACATATGTATATATAAGGAAATTAATTCAGACCATTCTTTCAAAGGACAAATCCTGAAACTAAAGCTTAAATACTTTGGCCGCTTAATGAGAAGACAGGACTCACTGGAAAAGACCCTGATGTTGGAAAAGACTGAAGGCAAAAGGAGAAGGGGAGGGCAGAGGATGAGATATATGATAGTGTCACAGAAATAATGAACATGAACGTTTGGGAGATAGTGGAAGAGAGATGGGGCTGGTGTCCATGGTCCTTGAAGAGTCAGATATGACAGAAAGACAACAACAGCAAGACTCCAAGCTAGCAATGACTTCCTAAAGGACTGTCTTGTGAGGCTGAGTGCTTTATTCGTACTGGGACACTTGAGCCCTGATCCGTTGACAGATCTCTCAGTTGGATCCTGGGTGAGACATCAGATGTGGAATTTGAGAGAGATGGGTATGTGATACTGAGCTAATCACTTAGCCTTTAAGCACTTGAAGCTCTCAGCCTTAGAGAAGGTGCCATCTATGACTGGTAGAAAGTTTCCTCACCTAAGAATTCCCTAGACCAGTGATGGGCAAACTACAGCCCCCTGAAATGTTCTATCCGGCTGCAGGACATTATTCCTAATCTGATGAATACAGTGAGTAGGATACACTACAATGAAACTTCGAAAGAGTTGCCTTAGAAACAGACTGACAGATGAGCATTTCCTTTCCTTTGACCCCCTCTTTAAAAAAGTTTGTCCATCACTTTTCTAGACTAAAGAAATCAAGTCTAATCCCTGCTCCAATTCAGTTTCCTATCTAACTCGATGAGTGTTTCTTAAGTATTTGGCCACTAGATGGTGCTCATATTCCTTTCTTTGAGAAGCGATCTCTATTGAAGTTTTGAGAACAGGAGAATGAATCTTCTTTCTGGCTTAGTCTGTTGTTTGCGCTTTTTTTCTTTGCTTATAACGGTTCACTCTCAGAAAGGTAATGAAGAGAGAATGGAGAACCACTTTCTCTTATCCAGTAACTACTCGAGGACGGTAAAGTCCTACTTGGAAGTCTTCTCATGCCCTTGAGGTGTCACCAATTCTGGCTGGTCCTAACCAGATGGAACAGGTTATAAGTTTGTGGGGGTGTTGGCCATTGGATGGAGGCCACTGATGGTACATTGGGAACATCTAGTGATTGTCTGGTTGAGGATCAGCTGTGCTCTTTGTAGCCAATAAGCGCAAGCTAAAATTCTCTCTGCTAAAATCCAGCTTTTAAGGGCAATCTCAATTACTCACTTGTCACCTTTTCCCTTGAATCCCTTGAAAAGTGAAGCAAAGAGTAGGATTACTTTCTTTTTTGCCCCTAGTCAAAAGCAATGGCAGCCAACTTGTGAAGGAAGCAAATGGCTATGGGCAAAATGTACGTTGTATGAAGCCTGAGAGGGGAATTCAAAGTATGGGCTTTCTGAAACTCATCCTTCTGGGTGGAGGGAAGGGGGATTCTGAATTCACTTGGCAGCATGATCATAGCCTTCTGGTAGAGAAAGGAGATTTCTGGGGCAGTACCAGCTTTGAGAGTTGCCTCGTGGATAATTCTAAGTTTAAGAGTTTCTGAATTTGAGTGTCCTGGGCACTGGGTTTTCTGGAGAGAATATTGCCGTATGCATCCTGCTTCTTGGAGAAGGAAAAACAGTCTACATGGGTTCTAGGCTGTTTCCTTGTTGGATCCCCAAAGCAGATAAAGGTTGCTATACTTTCTAAAAGAACATAGCAATGCCTGAACCAATGATTTCAGTTGAGTCAGGACATGAGGATAGTGAAGATTATAGCCAGGTAGCAACATCTGGAAAATCTAGCAGAGATTAGACACAAAAGTCAATGTGACAGTGGGAAGAGAGTAGGGGTCTTGGAGCCTTGTAGCATCAGAATTATGAGGTATCCTTTTTTGTACACACCTTTGTCAGATAAGTTTCCTACATATATACCTCCTGAAGTCCAACCTCACTATGCAAACACTTTCCCTGCTGATGCTTGGTATATTTGTGGCAGGGTATGCCATAAGTTTATGGGGGACAAATTTTATAGTTTCTTTTCTTATTATTCTATTTCAGTAAATGTCTTTGCTTTGAGCTAGTTGTTTAATCTGCCTGACTATTTAAAGGAAGTAGAGCTACAATTTTAAGGATATAAGTCCATGGAATATATTGAGACTCGGGTATATGTCTTTGCATATCTATCTGTGAGTGCAAGTTGGGAGTTGTCTCTGAGTTGCTACA
The DNA here is from genome assembly GCF_016433145.1 of Gracilinanus agilis. Taxonomy (NCBI): domain Eukaryota; kingdom Metazoa; phylum Chordata; class Mammalia; order Didelphimorphia; family Didelphidae; genus Gracilinanus; species Gracilinanus agilis. Next base: position 288 of record NW_025369271.1, on the reverse strand, counting down.
TTGTAGGAGCTGATTAAGGATCTTCATCTTGAATATTTTCAAATTTCAGGGATCCAGAAGAAAAAATGAATCTTCTCCTTCTCCTCCTTCTCCTTCTCCTTCTCCTTCTCCTTCTCCTTCTTCTCCTCCTCCTCCTCCTCCTTCTCCTTCTCCTCCTCCTCCTTCTCCTTCTCCTTCTCCTTCTTCTCCTCCTCCTCCTCTTTCTCTATTACATGGAATTTTTCAAAATAAGTCACATCTACTACAGATAAGGAGAATAGAAAAAATCCATTGGACAAACTAAGAGCT
>NW_025369270.1:0-4844 GCF_016433145.1 Gracilinanus agilis | reverse complement strand
TATATATATATATACTTCTATATTAAGTTTATTTGTTACAGGGCCAGGCAATGGGGCAAGTGACTTGCCCAGGGTCACACAGCTAGGAAATTTCTGAGGCCAGATTTGAACCTAGGACCTCATGTCTCTAGACCTGGTTCTCAATCCACTGAGCCATCCAGCTTCCCCTAACCACCACATTTTCTTTTCTTTTTTTTTTTTTTTCTTTAAACCCTTACTTTCTGTCTTGGAGTCAATACTTAGTATTGACTCCAAGGCAGAAGAGTGGTAAGGGTGGGCAATGGGAGTCAAGTGACTTGCCCAGGGTCACACTGCTGGGAAGTGTCTTAAGGCCAGATTTGAACCCAGGACCTCTTGTCTCTAGGCCTGGCTCTCAATCCACTGAGCTACCCAGCTGCCCCCAACCACCACATTTTCTACTGGCATCCTTTTCACAATTTATCCAATAAAATTTTTTTGTTAGCATTATTTAAACTCTACCTATGCCTACTGTGTGCCCATTGGTTCTTTGGATGCTGTGGTGTTCTACAGCATAATACCAAGAATCATTGTAGGAAGAACATTTTTTTTTTAAGATAGGTCTTTGTTTCAGGGATTGGTTTAGTATCCTTACTAAAAGGTGCAACTGTGATCTCATTGTTACAGAGGACTTCCAGACGAGGAAATTTCTTTCGCCAGTGTAAACTGTTTCCTTATTTACAACCTATACTCTTAGAAATTTAGCTACTTTGTCATTTTTTATTCTTAGAGATTTACCTGGAGTCATTAAGAAGTTAAGTTACTTGGCCAGTTTTCCAAAAAAACAAAAAGTGTTAGAGAACTTGAACTAATCTTCCTGAATCCAAGACCAGCTCTACTATTCCCTGCTATAGAACTTCAGGGTTCTTAAAAGGGCAATGCTATTTCTGAGAGATAATCCAGACCATTCTCCCATGAAATTCTTAGCGGCGTTCATTGTCCATCTTTACTATCAATTTCAGATGTTAAGTAGAGATGTGACAATTCTGAGAGTTGTCTGACTATCTTCATAACAAATCCTGGAATTCTTAGTCTACTTTTTTAAAAATTGGAGTTAATTGAGCAAAACTCAGTTGCATGATTATACGAGACAATTCAAGTTTCCAGAATAGTATCGAGAGGATTGTCTTCACCTTCTTTGTGATTTCTTTTCCATTTGGATTCTGTCCTGGACAGCTTAGATGCTGCTGGAAGGCATTCCTTGAGTACGTCCATTCCTATTTTATGCCTGATTTGATATGAATAATTTGAGAGTTCTCAAAGTTATTTCTCTTGTTAGACAGTTCAAAAAATCTTTTAAATTTGTGACATATACAGGCATGACACACTATTGGAAAAGAAAGATTGTTTGACCTTTTATTAATAAGTTAAAAAAATAAATATGGTGGTGACATATTCTATCTCCAACTTTGGGGATTGTAATGAAATTAGCAGTAGAACATCATCCATGAAAGCCTGTCTCTCCTCATATCTTCATTAGTTGGGCAAGCAGGTGGCTTACGTGAATAGAGTGCTGGACCTGGAGTCAGGAAGACTTGAATTCAGTTCCTGCTTCAGAAACTTAACAGCATTGTGACCCTGGGCAAGTCAATTAACCTGCTTGCCTCAGTTTACTTATAGGTAAAATGGGGATAAGAGTTGTACCTGCTTCCCAGGGCTATTATAAACATAAAAACAGAAAATATTTGTAAAGCACTTTGCAAATCTTAAATCACTCCATTAACACTAGCCTTTATTCATCAAACATACTATTTTTCTATGTGTATAATAGTCTTATAAAATGTTATAGTGATAAGTAAATGTGTTGGTCAATATTTTTTTAAAATTATTTCTCTGTCACTTTTTTTTTACAATAAAGTCTGCAATTTCCCCTCAATCATGTGGTATAGAACCTTTCACAATCCTTCAGAGCTAGTCTCTTAAAAACTTCAAAATCGTTTCATCTCCAACACAAAGTTCCTGTATATATATATATATATATATGTATATATATATTATATATATATATATATATATATTTAGTCTAATCAATCTAGTTGTTTTATTTTCCTCACCTGTCATTCCTACATTACTTCCTTGTGAAGTATATTAGGCACTGTGATATTAGAGATCAATTTTGTGTGTGTGCATGTGTACACACACACACACACACACACACATATAAAAGCAGTCATACATTCCCTTAGGAGGGGCAGTGTTCTTATGATGCAGTGGATAGAACTCCCGGCCTGGAATCAGGAAGACCTGAGTTCAAATCTGTCCTCAGATGCTTCCTTGATGTATTATGTATGACAGAACCCTCTCTGCCTCAGTTTCCTCAACTAGCAAACCATTCCAATATCTTTGCAAAGAAAACCCTAAATGGAGTCATGAAGAGTCAGACACAACTGAAAACAACTGAACAACAAAACAAAAATAAAACACATTCCCTTACTCAAGTCTTCAGTGTCGCATCTTATGTGCATTCCACTATGGAAGATTTCTATTTCTTCCCAACATCAGACTATCCAATGACTGTTTCGAGTTCTTTAAGCATCATGGGGTCACATGATTTGCAATCCCATCGCATTACTGGGAGAATGTTATTCTTCAGTTTTTGTGGTGTTGGGCAAGCTGGTATGACCAAAAACCTGGTTCCCTTTGTTTATATAGATCAGTGATTCCCAAAGTGGGCACCACCGCCCCCTGGTGGGTGCTGCAGCGATCCAGGGAGGTGGTGATGGCCACAGCTGCATTTCTCTTTCCTATTAATTGCTATTAAAATTTTAAAAAATAATAATAATTTCCAGGGGGCTAAGTAATATTTTTTTCTGGAAAGGGGGCGGTAAGCCAAAAATGTTTGGGAACCACTGATCTAGATCATGACTAGATTTGACAAAAGGCATCACAGCATAGTGAAGCCAGATTCACATGCAGGAGTTCTGACTTCAAGTCTTGTCTCTACCAGACTAACTGACCAAAGGTAAGTCTCCTGGCCCTCCAGTGTCCCGGGCAGCTCTTATATTTTGTCAGTATGAGAACCAACAACTTGCATTGGAAGAGAGAAGTAGAGACCAAGACACAAAAATTAAATATCATCCCTCCAAAACGTAGATTTAATATAGGGAAATGTTGTCACAAATATTGAAGTATTTATGCCAAAACAATGTAACACAATACACCCAGATTTTTGGCTTGGTTCCTAATTAACTGTGAGACCTTGGACAAATTTTAATTTCCTTGGTAAAGTAAACGAGGGAGGTAGGGTTGTGGTCTCAAATGCCTCCAGCTCTTCCATTTCTCAGATGCTATGATTTTAAATCCTAATCTCCTCGGGGTGGAGAAAAGGGAACCTACAAAAGCTTCCCCAGGCACCTCGCACTCAGGCATCCAAAAGAAGCTCTCTTTAATTGGGCCTCCATTTGGATTTGGAACAAATGTGTATCCTTCATCGCTCATTAGGCTGTTCCTCTGAAACTAAGCCAGCTATGTCTGAGCAGCTCCCAGAGGTAATGGACTCATTCAGCATCGTCCGAAAATCGTCCACGGCTTGGTCTTTGCAGCTGCCCACCCCAAGCACATCAAATGGAGGCCGGCTTTCATAACCCTTATTTGTTTAATGAGGCCCCCGACAAAGAACGTGAAATGATACGATGTTTGCCAGCACAGAGAGCTCTGAGCCTTGGTCTATTCAGTTTGTCCAATGTTCCAATAGCAGCCACATAATGCCCATTTTTTATGACTTAATCTAAAATAGTTTTCTCTGTGAGAGGCAAGCTGAAATTGCCGCTGCTATTCTCCGTATCTGATTGCTTCTGCAGAATCTTCTTGTCTGGGGATGCTTGGAAGGGGTGCCTTCTTTTCTTCTTATTTTTCACTCGCTAAAACTATTTCACTCTCTTATTGGGTGATAACATGTGTTCTCACTCAATTTACAAAATGATTCAAAAACTGTTCTTCTAAGTAGTTTTTCATCTGATGGCTAAACTTCCCTAACTCTAGTGAGGAGCTTAATTCGCCAGGACTGCCTAAATACATCACCAGGATGGGAAAGGAGAAAGAGTGCTAGATTTGGACTTAGGAAAACGGGGGTTCAAGCTCCACCCCTGACACTTACTGTGGGACCCTGGGCAAATCACTTAAGGGATTTAGGCCTCAGTTTCCTCAACTGTAAAAGAAAGGGGTGGATTGGCCCCAAAAGTACCTTAGAGCTGTGAATCTGGGATCCTATGGATTATCTCACTTGATAGGGATCAGAGAGTGATTTATAAATGCCATAAATTAATTCAATTGATAAACGCTGTGGCTTTCCCTCATAAGTATTTTAGCTTTCATTTTATTCAGTGGCAAATCAAATGAAACAAGGGATCGTTGATACTCAGAACACTTTGGAGAGGGTTTATAGCCCAAGTTCCTGCCCATGGATCAGTGAGCATTACCCTTATCATGAAGGCGTTTAAGTATGTGCTTATAAATACAGACATATACGTATAGACTCATATACTTAAACGTATGTGTGTACATATAAAATACACACATAAATGTTTCTGTATTTAGAAAAGGGTTTTTTGTTATTGCTATTCTTTTGTTTTTGTTTTATTTTTTCATGTCACAGGTCCCTTTGGCAACCTGGTAAAGCCCTTATCAAAACAATATTTTTAAATGATTAAAAGAAATGCTACATTTCTATCAGAGGCTAGCAAAAATCAAGATTTATATATACATATATACATACATATACACACATACACACATATATACATATATACATATACATACATATATATATACATATATACATATACATACATATATATATATACATATATATATATATATATATATAT
>NW_025369269.1:0-3098 GCF_016433145.1 Gracilinanus agilis | reverse complement strand
ACAAACAAGCATCCGGACCCTCCTCAAATAAGGAAAACTCCTCACAAGCTATGGAAGAGTTCAAAACTGAGATTTTGAGGAAAATGGAAGAGATCTGGCAAGAAAATAACTGTTTAAAAGGTAGAATCTTGCAAATGGAAAGTGAGGCTTAGAAACCAAATGAACCGATAAGCTAATTGAACACCAGAAATTACCATATTGAAAAGGAATACCAGAAGATTATGGCCGAAAACCAGAAGATTACAACCGAAAACCAGAAGATTACAGCCGAAAACCAAAAGATCATAGACGAAAACCGAAAGATTATAGCTGAAAATCAGTCCCTAAAGGCTAGAATTGAGCAAGTAGAAGCTAATGATCTCTAAAGACAACAAGAACAAATAAAACAAAGTCAAAAGACTGAAAAAATAGAAGGAAACATGAAATATCTCAATGAGAGAGTGACAGACCAAGAAAACCGGTCTAGAAGAGACAATTTGAGAATCATTGGTCTTCCAGAAAAACCAGAAATTAATAGAAACCTGGACTCCATATTAACAGAAATAATTCAGCAAAATTGCCCTGAAGTCCTACAACAAGAGGGCAATATAGACATTGAAAGGATCCATAGAACACCCGCGACATTCGATCCAGATAAGAAAACGCCCAGAAATATAATTGCCAAATTCAAGAGTTTCCAAGCAAAAGAAAAAAATCTTACAAGAAGCTAGAAAGAGACAATTCAAATATCAAGGAGCACCAATCAGGATCACACAGGATCTGGCAGCCTCCACGCTAAAAGATCGCAAGGCTTGGAATACGATATTCAGAAAGGCAAGAGAGCTGGGCCTGCAACCACGGATCAACTACCCATCAAAATTGACTATATATTTCCAGGGGAAAGTATGGGCATTCAACAAAATTGAAGAATTCCAGGTATTTGCATAGAAAAGACCAGGGCTAAATGGAAAGTTTGATATCCAACCACAAAAATCGAGAGAAACCTGAAAAGGTAAATAAGATACAGAGGGCAAAGAAAGAAAACTTATAATTTTTAAATTTGCCTTTTTAAGGGCCTCAGTGAGATCTAATTATCTGTATTCCTATGTAGAGAAACGTTATGTATAATTCTCTGTAGTGAACTCTATTCACTATTATAGTATTCACTATTATAATAATCAGAAGAATAATTCACAGGGTGAGGGTGGAACACTAAATAATCTAAGATGACATGGGAGATGGGAAAGAGGGGGTGAATAGCAGTGGACACCAAGAGAAACTTGAGTGAATAAGAAAAATAGGATATTCTATTACACACAAAGAGGGCATGGGAGGGAGAGGGGACAAATACTATTATAAGAAGGAGAGGAAGAGAGCATTAAGAGGTAATAATCAAACCTTACTCTCAGAGTAATCAACCTGGAGAGGGAAGAGTACCTATACTATCCATTGGGACATAAAACTCTTATCTAACCCTTCTGAGAAAGTTAGAAGGGATAAACCAAGGGTAGCAGGGGAGTGGGGAGGTCAAAAAAAGGGAGGGGAGAAGAAGGAGGAGGGAATTCATAAGGTCTTTAAAAACAAAAAGAGGGGGAAAAATAAGGGAGGGGGTAGAAAGGGAAGTTAATCAAGGGAGGGGATAAGGGATAGTGGCTCAATAGCAAACCACAGGTTTAAAAGGAAAAAAGTATAAGGAAAAAGGGGGTAGGAATAGGGGAGGATTCGAAAATGTCAGCAAATGCACAACTGATGATTATAACTCTGAATATGAATGGGATGAACTCGCTCATAAAACGGAAGCAAATAGCAGAGTGGATTAGAAACCAAATCCCACCATATGTTATCTACAAGAAACACATATGAGGCGGGTGGACATACACAAGTTTAAGGTTCAGGGCTTGAGCAAAATCTTTTGGGCATCAAATGAGAAAAAGAAGGCAAGAGTGGCTATTATGATTTCTGACAAAGCCAAAATAAAAATAGATATGATTAAAAAAGACAGGGAAGGTCATTACATCCTGATTAAAGGCAGTATAAACAATGAGGAAATAACACTGCTCAATATGTATGCACCAAGTGGCATAGCACCCAGATTCATAAAGGAGAAACTGGCAGAGCTCAAGAAGGAAATAGATAGTAAAACCATACTAGTGGGAGATCTAAATATTCCTCTGTCAGATCTAGATAAATCAAACCGAAAAATAAATAAGAAAGAGGTAAGAGAGGTGAATGAAGTCCTAGAAAATTAGATTTAATTGATATGTGGAGAAAAATAAATAGGGACAAAAAGGAATACACCTTCTTTTCAGCTGCACATGGCACATTCACAAAGATTGACATGTTATAGGGCATAGAATCATTGCAAACAAATGCAAAAGAGCAGAAATAATAAATGTAACCTTCTCAGATCATAATGCAATAAAAATAATAATTAGTAAGGGCACCTGGACCGGAAAATCAAAAACTAATTGGAAATTAAATAATATGATTCTTCAAAACCAATTTGTCAAAGAAGGAATCAAAGAAACAATCAACAATTTCATTGAAGAAAATGACAATGATGAGATATCCTACTAAACTCTGTGGGATGTGGCGAAGGCAGTACTCAGGGGGAAATTTATATCCTTGAGTGCATATATTGCATATATTAACAAATTAAGGAGGGCAGAGATCAATGAATTGGGCATGCAACTCAAAAAATTAGAAAGTGAGCAAATTAAAAATCCCCAGATGAAAACTAAATTAGAAATACTAAAAACCAAGGGAGAAATTAATAAAATCAAAAGTAAAAGAACTATTGAATAAATAAGACTAGAAGCTGGTACTTTGAAAAAACAGATAAAATAGACAAAGTACTGGTCAATCTAATAAAAAAAAGGAAAGAAGAAAACCAAATTGTTAGTATCAAAGATGAAAAGGGAGACCTCACCTCTAATGAAGGGGAAATTAAGGCAATCATTAAAAACTATTTTGCCCAAGTATATGGCAATAAATATAACAATTTAGGAGATATGGACAAATATTTACAAAAATATAAACTGCCTAGATTAACAGCAGAAGAAATAGAATACCTAAATAATCCCATATCAGAAAAAGAAATTGAACAAGCCATCAAAGAA
>NW_025369268.1:0-1743 GCF_016433145.1 Gracilinanus agilis | reverse complement strand
TCTACCAAACTTATAAAGGAGTCCATGACCCAGCAAAGAAGAACCTTCAACATAAACCAAAGGTCAGGTCAAGCTGGGAACCTGGGTTTTTCTGGAGAGCCAGAATCATAGGAGTGAGAAACAAGGTACAAGAACAGAGAATCAAGTTAGGGAGATTAAGACCAAGGCAGCTGTCAAGATATAGACAGTGTTAGTAATCTAACTGTCTGACTTGACTGGTCTTCCCGAAGCTTTGGGCTTTTATGTGGAAGGTGGGCAGTAATTTCCCCTGACTTGTGGGTGTGGTCATGAGAGCTTGATGTACCATTCCTGACTTGGCTGAGATGGGAGAATGGTAGAGTTGATACCCCTAAGATTTCTCCTCATCCTGCTCCTTCTGGGGAAATGAACACCTGCAGTTTCATTTAACAGGATGCTATCTTTCCTTCCAGTCTGACAAGACCCAGGGACTTTGGTGTTCCCTTCCTAAAATGGAAAGAATTGAATTACATTGTTCCGCTAGGCAATGGGCTGCAGATGGAATTTTTTTATTATATATGATTTTATAAACATTTTGTACATGTGCCCAGGGAGCTTTTAGGGACTTTCATGCATTTTAAAAATCTAATAAACAAACCCATGATAAAAAGCGTATGAGTGTTTTTGTGTATCTGTGTGAGTGTGTTATAGAAAAAAGGTACCAAAAAAAAAAGTACAAATAATAGTTCTTTCATTATTGTTTAAAGGATCTTTTTGGGTGGGTGGGTGGGGTATCAAAGGGTTCCTTTCCTTTGATATCATCCAAAATAGGAAAACATCTAACTAAATCTGTCAGGAGCAAAGATGAAAGGAGAGGAGAAGAAAACATATATGTCATTAACCCCGAGTATTAGAAACTCAGTTTAATGAATGCTTATTTAGAATACTGGCCTTTCTTAATTTGATGTTGTCTCTTTCCTTTCTGTAAATTGATGGTCTGCATCCCAGTGGGGAGGAGAGTGTACACTAAGCTGTGAATTTTGGTTTGCCATGGCCTTAATGAGATATTAGTTCTTGAATTTTCTTGAAAATGGGTGCAGTTTGCATACTAAAGTTAGACTGGCACCCATTGGGAAAGGGAAAAGGGAAATCAGCTGCTAATTGCACTTCATATCACCATGCTGCAAATTAATCAGGAAGGGACGTGTTTTGTGTCAGTTTATTTTCAGAGGGAGCAAGCTAAGCACCCAGGGTAAAAGCCATGTAGAACAAAGTTGAAAAGAGAACTAAAGTCACATTCCCCTTGTAAAGAGCTGGCTATACTTTCAAGTAGGAAGATACTTATGAAGTGAAGAGATCTCTGAGTCAGAGCCTGAGTTCAGTGAATTCAAGAGCATTAACTTCTGTGGTTTTGTCACCACCATCTCAGATGGGGAGTGAGAGATATTTGTTAAGGGTGCTCAACATGAAAGTGGCCTGGGGGGAGAATTTCTATACTTTCGACCACAGTGGATGAGTTTTATTCAAGGAGAAGAGTTAAAAGAATGAATGAGGGAAGGGAAGAAGCAGGTAGAGAAGGAAGACAGGGTAGGGGGAAAGAGGGATTGAGAATAAAGAGAATAGGCAAAGTTTATATTGATTTAAAATCTGATCCATTTGATGGAATAACATTCATTCATTTAAGAAAAAATTATTTAGCACTAGCCATATTTTCTTGGTGGTGTGTGTATACATGTAGGAGAGAGAGAGAGAGAGAGAGAGAGAGAGAGAGAGAGAGAGAGAGAG
>NW_025369267.1:0-6528 GCF_016433145.1 Gracilinanus agilis | reverse complement strand
CTTTCTACTTCTTGCTGCTCTAGTGTGTTGGAAATGTATAGAAATGCGGATGATTTATGTGCATTTATTTTGTATCCTGCAACTTTGCTAAAGTGGTTGATTATTTCTACAAGCTTCTTAGTTGATTCTCTAGGATTTTTTAAGTAGACCATCATATCATCTGCAAAGAGTGATAGCTTAGTCTCCTCCTTGCCTATTTTGATACCTGCAATTTCTTTTTCTTCTCTAATTGCAACTGCTAGTGTTTCTAGTACTATGTTGAATAATAGAGGTGATAATGGGCATCCTTGTTTTACTCCTGATCTTATTGGGAAGGCTTCTAATTTATCCCCATTGCATATGATGTTTGTTGATGGTTTTAGGTATATATTGTTTATTATTTTTAGGAAAGGTCCTTCTATTCCTATACTTTTCAGTGTTTTCAATAGGAATGGATGCTGTATTTTGTCAAAGGCTTTTTCAGCATCTATTGAGATGATCATGTGATTTTTGTTTGTTAGACTATTGATATGGTCAATTATGTGGATGGTTTTCCTAATGTTGAACCATCCTTGCATTCCTGGTATAAATCCCACCTGATCATGGTGGATGATCTTCTTAATTACTTGGTGGAGTCTCTTTGCTAGTATTCTATTTAAGATTTTTGCATCTATGTTCATTAGGGAGATTGGTCTGTAGTTTTCTTTCTCTGTTTTTGATCTCCCTGGCTTTGGAATCAGTACCATATTTGTGTCATAAAAGGAATTTGGTAGGACTCCTTCTTTGCTTATCATATCAAATAATTTGTATAGTATTGGGATTAGTTGCTCTTTGAATGTCTGATAGAATTCACTTGTGAATCCATCAGGCCCTGACGATTTTTTCTTAGGGAGTTCTTTGATGGCTTGTTCAATTTCTTTTTCTGATATGGGATTATTTAGGTATTCTATTTCTTCTGCTGTTAATCTAGGCAGTTTATATTTTTGTAAATATTCGTCCATATCTCCTAAATTGTTATATTTATTGCCATATAATTGGGCAAAATAGTTTTTAATGATTGCCTTAATTTCCTCTTCATTAGAGGTGAGGTTTCCCTTTTCATCTTTGATAATGTCAATTTGGTTTTCTTCTTTCCTTTTTTTTATTAGATTGACTAGTACTTTGTCTATTTTATCTGTTTTTTCAAAGTACCAGCTTCTAGTCTTATTTATTAATTCAATAGTTCTTTTACTTTCGATTTTATTAATTTCTCCCTTGATTTTTAGTATTTCTAATTTAGTTTCCATCTGGGGATTTTTAATTTGCTCGCTTTCTAATTTTTTGAGTTGCATGCCCAATTCATTAATCTCTGCCCTCCCTAATTTGTTAATATATGCACTCAAGGATATAAATTTCCCCCTGAGTACTTGAGATTTAGTGAGAGCTGTTTCACCCTTTTATAGCCTGGAAATGCCTCGATTCCATGTACCTTCCACGCTGTGCCCTGTTGTGGGGTTCCTCCGTTCGTCTGGACTTGTTTTTATGTCCCCTTGAGGAGTTTTGTGTGTTTTGGTCAGGAGAGGTTAAGAGCTGCTTCTTACTCTACCGCCATCTTAACCCGGAACCCAGACCATCCATCTTTTGAAGGGGGCATACCCATACCAAAGAAATTACTATTGTTACCAAGGGCAAGCAATATAATCAGGAATGGATATTTGTGGAATGTCAAGTGGTTAAATAGTTATTATTTTTTAAATAATGGATTTGATGTTGTGTTTTACATTAGTCAATTCTGATATATATCTCTTTTTCCTCCTACGCCAGAACCCCTGGATCATCAAAGTTGACTAATATCAATATTTGTCCATGCCACATTAAGAATCCATAGTCTCTGCCCACTTCTCTTCCTATCTACATTGAGGAACTTAGCATGATGGACAAGGTACTAGACTTGGAATCAGGGGGCTTTGTCTCAGATCTACCTCAGAGACCCTCTGGTTTGTAATCCTAGGCAACTTAACTTTTTTTGCCTTTTTTTTTTTTTTTTGCTTTGTTCTCCTCATGTACAAAATGGGGGAGGATGGACTAGTGGTTTTAAAATTCTTTCCAACTCTAAATTTATGATTCTATAATTTCTTTTTTTTTTAAACCCTTGTACTTCGGTGTATTGTCTCATAGGTGGAAGATTGGTAAGGGTGGGCAATGGGGGTCAAGTGACTTGCCCAGGGTCACACAGCTGGGAAGTGGCTGAGGCCGGGTTTGAACCTAGGACCTCCTGTCTCTAGGCCTGACTCTCACTCCACTGAGCTACCCAGCTGCCCCCGATCCTATAATTTCATGAATGTTTTATCTTTCCTATGAATTCAGTATTGGTCATTGCACTTCATATGAGTTCATCTACCTTTTTAAACATTATTTTAGTTATTGTTAATGTCTTTTTTGTTTATGTTCTCTGACCTATATCAATTCATATTTATAGTCTCATATTTCTCTGAATCAGGAGGTTAAGTCATACTTTACATGTTCTGTTTAAGGGAAAATATATGGTGCATATCGAGGGGAAAACTCATCAGAATGGTTAAAACAAATTGTAGTCCTTAGAAAAAGAAATTTAATTTAAGTGGAAAATTGAGCTTATTTTCTACTTATGAAAAATAAATTAAATGTTGCTGTGGAAACCAGGGATGATACTTTCAATAAACTTATAAATTAGGACATAGCTAGATGTAGCAGAATTAGTGCAAACATTAAACTATTGTGCTGGAGAAATGGAAGGAAATGGAATGAAGGATGGGAAATTATTTCGGTGACTGGAAAAATGTAATCTGTGAAACCTTGATGCAGATGGTTACCTTGATTACTTTTGTAAAATTTAGGAAGAGGAGGATAGTGAAAAGTACCTGACATCCTCTGAAGGTGATTTCTCAAGCTTGTGGCCATACTCCATAACTCTTCCAAAGGCTTCCAGCATCCTGTGTTTTCTTTGCCTTTCTCTCCTTTCCTTGGCTTATCCTTCTTCTTTTTTTCTACCTCCATCCCCTTCCCATTTGGGCCTGGCTCCAAAAATATAGCACAAAAGAATAGTATCAATGAAGTGCTAGTTTTGATCAGACTTATCAAGTTAAGTCTTTGAGTAAGACACCATGATGGAATAGACACGTGTGAATTTATGTACACATGTACACACACATATGTATGCACAAATATGTGTGCAACACATACATATACCTGCACATACATGTGTGTACATACATGTGTCTAATATCTACTTAGTTAAGTTTTAAAGGGTCAGAAGGTGGCACAGTGGATAGAATGCTGGACCTGGAGTCAGGAAGACTCCTCTTCCTAAGTTCAAATAAAGCCTCAGACACTTACTAGCTGCATGACCCTGGACAATTCTCTTAACCCTGGTTGCCTCAATTTCTTCATGTGCAAAAATGAACTGGAAAAGAAAATGGCAAACCAGTCTACCATTTTTTCCAGAAAAACCCCAAATAGGGTCACAAAGAGTTGAACACAATTGAAAATGACTCAACAACAAAATTTTGAAAAATTTCATTACCAGTTTGGCTAAGTACTGACATATTTTTTCACCATGACAACTCTAGAAGACCATTTAGAGAAGGTTTCAATCTGTTTCAGTGAAAGATGTTTGTACACACTACAAGAATTAGACTCTTGACATGTTGGCAAATTGGGATTCTGGTATGAAAGTCTTCTCCCCAGTTCTATCTCCACATTGTACAATTTAGAGGCAGGAAGGTGTGCTTCAAAATAGACTTTCCCAACTTAAGTTGAATTAGCAGAGTGTCTAAAGTATTTGAGTCTGATCTCTCTACCTCACAGCATAAAGAAGAGGGAGTCAACAATGTAAAAAGGCTGGAAAACTTTTACTATGTGTATTTTTCCTATTCAGTCTCCTTTCTACACCTCACCCCTCAGTTTTCCTTTCCCCTTAGGGTTTTCATCTATGATATTTGCTTTGGTCATCACACTTTTTGATCTTTGATATGGTTCTTGGATTTAGTGGCTATTACTCAGTAAGAAAAAAAGGCAAGTTGACACATCTAGAACCAATTTATACTATGGTATGGAATTCATTGTGGTCAGGTTGATAGAATAACAGGCTACCTAAAGCTGAAGTTCCATTTTCAGATGTACCTTACTTGCAGTAGAGTTTAGCAGATTATTCTTTCTGCTTTGTGTTTCTGGTTCCTCCATTTTGGTAAATGGAGACAATGCATTCTTCCTTTATAGTGCAGACTGTGGGAGGGATGTATGAGATCATGTCTATGTGAAAAGACTTTGAACTTTGGCAAAAGTTGCATAAGTACCAAGGAGGATTCTCATTCTTCTATTCCCAACAAAAAGACCATCATCCCAAGAGATGGGGTGTACCCTTAAACTGGGTGGTCTCTACAATACTGTACAGCTGGATGCAGAGCTAAAAATTTATCATGCATTTTTCATAAAAGGGTCAGAGAAGTCTTGGGAACAGCTAGTGCTTTTGTGGAAAAGAGCCAGAAACAGCAGGTTAAGAATAAATTAGAAACTACAAGGATAGAGCAAGACAGCAGAGGGCTGGCTAGTCAAGAGTTAGTGTCTCTGGGCCCCTGAAGTGCTGGGTGTTAGAGAAACACAGATGGTGGGGTGGTATAAATTATTGGTTGGCTCTGGCAGTGTAATGGTCTGAGCTTCTCCATTCTCCAATTTAATTCTCTCTTTTTATCCAGAAAAAAATAATGGGCACTTCAACTATTGGAGTAGATTATCTTTTTTCCCCTACCTACTCCCAGGTAATACAGGCTCTTGTCCTTGCATGGAAGTGGTAGAATGTGGCCTAGAGTTAAATGAACTCTTCTTGGCAATTTAGAATTTCCTCAAGAAATTGATTTTGTATCTTCAGGAAGTCGTCATGTTGGTGTCTATAACTGTAGATGGTTGATGAACTTCAGAGTCTTAAGTTAGGAAAGAATTTAAATTTTTTATTTTTTAATTTTCTTCCTCATCTTTATTTTTATTACAATTTAATTTTTAGTTTTCTGAAAATTATCTTCTTCCCCTATCCCCATTAAGAAAGGAGTAAAAATAAAACCCATTAAAATATGTATTAACATATTAAAAAACAAATTTTTGTATTACCTATGCTTTTTAGAAAAAAGAGGCAAAAATAAAGAAATATTAGAACATATGTTCTAATCTGTTCACTAAATCCATTCCTTCTCTTTCTGGAGTTGAATATCTTGTTTCATCATAAGTCTTTTGGAATTGTGTTTGGTCATTGCATTAATCAGAGTTACTAAGTCTTTTAAAATATTTTTACAATATTGCCATTATTATATAAATCGTTCTTCTGGTTCTGCTCACTTCACTTTGTATCAGCATACGAATATTTCCAGGATTCTCTAAAACCATCCCCTTCACTATTTTCTATAGCAAACAATATTTAGTTACATGCATATGTCATAATTTCTTCAACTGTTTCTCAGCTGATGAGCACCCCATCATTTCCATTTTTTTTGCTACCACAAAGAGTTGCCATAACTATTTTTTATACATACATACCCTTTTCCTCTTTCTTTGCTCTATTTGAGATATATACCTTGTGATGATATCACTGGGTCAAAGCATATGTACAGCATATGTAGTCTTTGGGCAAAGATTCAAATTGCTTTCCAGAGGAGTTGGACTGTTTCAGAACTCTATCAACAATATGTATTAGTGTATCTATTTTCACACATTCTTTCTAGCATCTGTCATTTGCCTTTTTTGTTATCTTAGCTAATCTGATAAGTGTGAGGTGATAACTCAGAGTTCTTTTTATTTGCACATATATAATTATTAGTGATTTAGAACATTTTCATATGACTATTATTAACATATTTCATTTCTTCCTCTGAAAACTGCCTATTCATATCCTTTGATCATTTATCAATTGGAAAATGGCTCCTATTCTTGTAGATTTGACTTGATTACCCATATATTATTTTACAAATGAGATTTATCAGTATAATTTGTTACAAAGATTTCTCCCCTCCCAGTTTTGTGTATTTCTTCTAACTTAAGCTGCCTTAGTTTTTTTTTTTTAACATTTATTAATATTCATTTTTAACATGGTTACATGATTCATCCTCCACCTTTCCCCTTCAACCCCCTCCCCACCCCCGCACCCCACCCACCCATGGCTGATGCGCATTTCCACTAGTTTTGTCATGTGTCCTTGATCTAGACCAATTTCCAACTTGTTGGTAGTTGCATTGGTGTGGTAGTTTTGAGTCCACACCCTCAATCATGTCCACCCCGACCCATGCGTTCAAGCAGTTGTTTTTCTTATATGTTTCCTCTCCTGCAGTCCTTCCTCTGAATGTGGGTAGCTTTCTTTACCATAAATCCCTCAGAACTGTCCTGGGTCATTGTATTGCTGCTGGTACAGGGGTCCATTACATTCAATTTTACCACAGAATGTCAGTCTCTGTGTACAGAGTTCTTCTGGCTCTGCTCCTTTCGCTCTGCATCAGTTCCCGGAGGTCTCTCCAGTTCGCCTGGAACTTCTCCAGTTTATTATTCCTT
>NW_025369266.1:0-1197 GCF_016433145.1 Gracilinanus agilis | reverse complement strand
TGCCCACCCTTACCAATCTTCCACCTATGAGACAATATACTGAAGTACAAGGGTTTAAAAAAAAAAAGCTTTTATACAACCAAAACTAATCTAACCAAGATTAGAAAGGAAACAACAAGCTGGGAAAATATTTTATAAAATTTCTCTGATAAAGGTCTAATTTTTCAAATTATAAAGAACAAAGTCAAATTTTTAAGAATATAAGCCAACTGAAAAATGGCCAAAGGCCATTTTCAGGTGAAGAAATCAAAGCCATCAGTAATCATATGAAAAAATGTTCTAAATCACTCTTTTTAGAGAAATGTAAATTAAAACAACATTGAAGTACCACCTGACACCTATTAGATTGGACAATATGAGAGAAAAGGGAAGTGGTAAATGTTGGAGGGGATGTGGCAAAATTGTTGGTGTAGTATTGAAGTGATCCAAACATTCTGAGGGCAATTTGTAACTATACCCAAAGGGCTATACAACTGTACCTTACCCTTTGATCCAGTAAGGCCATTCCTATGTCCATATCCCAAAGAGATAATAAAAAAGGGGAAGGACACACTTGTTCAAAAGTATTTATAGGTTCCGGGTTAAGATGGCGGCAGAGTAAGAAGCAGCTCTTAACCTCTCCTGACCGAAACACACAAAACTCCTCAAGCGGACATAAAAACAAGTCCAGACGAACGGAGGAACCCCACAACAGGGCACAGCATGGAAGGTACATGGAATCGAGGCATTTCCATGCTATGAAGGGCTCTCACTAAATCACGGGCTGAGCAACCACCCCATCCCCACCCCCTCCACACACCACACCTGTAGCACTGAGGCCAGCTAAAAAGAAATAGAGCAAGTTTGGGGCACCCATCGAGTCATTGGCAGTTCCAGGGCCTGTTCCTGAGAGCAGCAAGATTTGGGACCCCAAAAAGCCAAAGAACGCACCCGAAATCTGAGAGCGGGCTTAGGGCGCAGAGTGCTGGAGCAGAGCTCAGACGGGCTCAGAGCTCAGACTCCGAGGAGACGTGGGTGGAGGCAGACGGGTGTAGGACTGTGGAAGCAGCGCCCTGAGACTTGTAAAGAAACCTCGGGCAGAGGATCAAGCAAGGGGATCCACCAAGGGGCTTGACCTTGGACAGACCCTGAGCGCAAGGATAAACCTGAGAAGCTGCTGGGCTAACAATGGCTACCCAGTCTCAGGAAGTTCAGAAG
>NW_025369265.1:0-2272 GCF_016433145.1 Gracilinanus agilis | reverse complement strand
AATGAACTGATAAGCAAATTGAACACCAGAAATGACAAGATTGAAAAAGAAAACCAAAAGATTATAGCCGATAACCAGTCCCTAAAGGCTAGAATCGAGCAATTAGAAGCTAATGATCTCTCAAGACAACAAGAACAAATAAAACAAAGTCAAAAGACTGAAAAAATAGAAGGAAATATGAAATATCTCAATGAGAGAGTGACAGACCAAGAAAACCGGTCTAGAAGAGACAATTTGAGAATAATTGGTCTTCCAGAAAAACCAGAAATTAATAGAAACCAGGACTCCGTACTAAAAGAAATTATTCAGCAAAATTGCCCTGAAGTTCTACAACAAGAGGGCAATATAGACATCGAAAGGATTCATAGAACACCCACTATATTCGACCCAGAGAAGAAATCGGTTAGAAATATTATTGCCAAATTCAAAAGCTATCAAGCAAAAAAAAAATCTTACAAGAAGCCAGAAAGAGACAATTCAAATATCAAGGAGCACCAATCAGGATCACACAGGATCTGGCAGCCTCCACACTAAAAGATCGCAAGGCTTGGAATATGATATTCAGAAAGGCAAGAGAGCTGGGCCTGCAACCACGGATCAACTACTCATCAAAATTGACTATATATTTCCAAAGGAAAGTATGGGCATTCAACAAAATTGAAGAATTCCAGGTATTTGCACAGAAAAGACCAGGGCTAAATGGAAAGTTTGATACCCAACCACAAAAATCGAGAGAAACCTGAAAAAGTAAATAAGAAACAGAGGGAAAAGAAAGAAAACTTATAATTTTTAAATTTGCCTTTTTAAGGGCCTCAGTGAGATCTAATTATCTGTATTCCTTTGTAGAGAAATGTTATGTTTAATTCTCTGTAGTGAACTCTATTCACTATTATAATATTCACTATTATAGTAATCAGAAGAATAATTTACAGGGTGAGAGTGGAACACTAAATAATCTAAGATGGCGTGGGGGATGGGAAAGAGAGGGTAAATAGCAGGGGATACCAAGAGAAACTTGAGTGAATAAGAAAATAGAATATTCTATTACACACAAAGAGGGCATGGGAGGGAGAGGGGACAAATAAGAAGGAGAGGAAGAGAGCATTAAGAGGTAATAATCAAACCTTACTCTTAGTGTAATCAACCTGGAGAGGGAAGAGTAGTTAAACTATCCATTGGGAAATAAAACTCTTATCTAACCCTTCTGAGAAAGTTAGAAGGGATAAACCAAGGGGAGCAGGGGAGTGGGGAGGAAAAAAAAGGGAGGGGAGAAGGGGGAGGGAATTCATAAGGCTTTTAAAAACAAAAAGGGGGGGAAATAAGGGAGGGGGTAAAAAGGGAAGTCAATCAAGGGAGGGGATAAGGGACAGGGACTTAATAGCAAACCACTGGTTTTAAAGGAAATAGCTTAAGGAGAAGGGGTAGAATTGGGGGAGGATTTGAAAATGTCAGCAAATGCAAAACTGATGATTATAACTCTGAATGAGAATGGGATGAACTCGCTCATAAAAAGGAAGCAAATAGCAGAGTGGATTAGAAACCAAAATCCCACCATATGTTGTCTACAAGAAACACATATGAGGCCGGTGGACATACACAAGTTTAAGGTTCAGGGTTTGAGCAAAATCTTTTGGGCATCAAATGAGAAAAAGAAGGCAGGAGTGGCTATTATGATTTCTGACAAAGCCAAAGTAAAAATAGATATGATTAAAAAAGACAGGGAAGGTCATTACATCCTGATTAAAGGTAGTATAAACAATGAGGAAATAACACTGCTCAATATGTATGCACCAAGTGGCATAGCACCCAAATTCATAAAGGAGAAACTGGCAGAGCTCAAGAAGGAAATAGATAGTAAAACCATACTAGTGGGAGACCTAAATATTCCTCTTTCATATCTAGATAAATCAAACCGAAAAATAAATAAGAAAGAGGTAAGAGAGGTGAATGAAGTCCTAGAAAAATTAGATCTAATTGATATGTGGAGGAAAATAAATAGGGACAAAAAGGAATACACCTTCTTCTCAGCTGCACATGGCACATTCACAAAGATTGACCATGTTATAGGGCATAGAATCATTGCAAACAAATGCAAAAGAGCAGAAATAATAAATGTAACCTTCTCAGATCATAATGCAATAAAAATAATAATGAGTGAGGGCACTTGGACAGGACAATCAAAAACTAATTGGAAATTAAACAATATGATTCTTCAAAACCAATTGGTCAAAGAAGGAATCATAGAAACAATCAACAATTTCATTGAAGAAAA
>NW_025369264.1:0-8163 GCF_016433145.1 Gracilinanus agilis | reverse complement strand
CCTCTCCTTTCCTCTCCTCTCCTCTCCTCTCCTCTCCTCTCTTTTCTTCTCTCTCTCTCTCTCTCTCTCTCTCTTCCCCCTCTGACTTTTCCTTTTACAAAACTAGGAATAATTAAAATTAAAGCCTTTATTTAGCTGACATTGCAACTAATTAAAACATAAAGCATAAAAGTAAATTTGAAGTACAGGAAAACATTGAAAGAGGAAATCATCTTCCTTGGAAAGGAGGGAGAATTAAAATAAGGGTAAAGGGCAAAAGTATCACCATCCATCTTCTTGGCAAATTTGATTAACCAAGGTATCTCTCCTGTTGAGAGGAATGGCATCTGCACCATCCACCCTTGCCTCATTATGATAGAAGCTCAGAGCTTAAAGAACACACTGTCTTTATCTTTATAATAATAAAAGTGAAAGCTCCAAATTCAAATTACTTTGCTGCCATATTAGCCATCAGGACAAATGTCCTCGCACAAAGATGCTTTGTTCATCCCTCCTAGGCCTGTCCAAACTCACACCATTGATTCTCCTCCCTTTGAGACACATAATCCTTCTTTCATCTGTAAACTCCGGGAAGCCAAGATTCTTGTCTAGTCAGCAGAACTTTATCTCCCAAGGTTAATTTCTATTGGTCAAAGAGAGATATGCAGAGTAACATGCATATGTTTTTTGGTAAACCTTATTGCAGTAATGTTTTATTTTCCTTCCTACTTAAATGCAAAAACATTCTTTCTCAGCCATTTTGAGTTTCATATTCCTCCCATCCTCCCTTCCTACCCTCCCTCCCTTATATAATAAGAAATTTCCTATTCATTATACATATGCTGTCATACTAAGCATATTTCCATATTCTTTGGGTTGCAGAAGACATAAAAATGAAAATAAAGTGAATAATAGTATGCCTCAATTTGCATTCAGACTCCATCAGTTCATTCTCTGGAAATGGAATAGCATTTTTAATTATAACTCCTTTGGGATTATCTTGGATTATTGTATTGCTGAGAATAACAGCTCTTCACAATTGTTCATGATTGCTCTTGCTGTGTATAATGGTCTCCTGGTTCTGCTCACTTCATTATGCATCAGTTCACATAAGACTTTCCCAGGTTTTTCTAAAAATCATCCTGCTCATCATATCTTATAGTGCCATACTATTCCATTACAGTCCACACCACAACTTGTTCAGCTTTCTCCAACTGATGGGATGGCATGTATATTATGTATATATCTGCAGCGATGTCTCATCCCCTATTAGATTGTAAGTTCTATATGGGAAAATTCTCACTAAACTTGGTATCTTCCTCAGCACCCTGAAACACAGAGTTTATCATACAACAGATATTTAATAAGTTTATGTTATACTGAATTGTAATGTAAAATGTACTAGATAATTATAAAGCCAAGAATGCTATGTTTCTCTTTTCAACTAAAGGAGAGAGATAAGGCAAAAGAAAGAAGAGCGAACTTGAAAAGAGGAATCAAACCAGGGAAGGCTTAAAAACAGAGAATGAGAACTGGGAGGAATCTAATTAATTAATAGCATAGATTAAGCACTTATTATGTGTTGAGCACTGTGCTAGGCACAGGTGTTATAAGGGCTGAAATAAAAGTACTTGCCAAAATGAATTTATATTATATAGGGGCCAGAACATGCACAAAATCTATAAAGAAATTATATATGACATATATGTATATGTAGATAGAAAGATAGAGAGTGATAGCTTTTTTTGGAGGAAGAACTCAAATGGCTAGAGAGATCAGGAAGGTCTCTTGTAGACAATTTATGAATTAAGCTTTGGAGGATACTAGGTATTCTAAGAGGGTGAGATGAGAAAAGAAGGCAATCCAAACACATAAGACAGCTTGTGAAAAGAAGCAGAGATGAGAGGTGGAGGGCTGTTTGTTATAAATAACAAGTCCAGCTTGGCTAGATTGAAGAGTTCAGAAGGGGAAGAAATATATACAATATATCTGAAAAATTAGTTTGGAGTCAGGATGTGAAAGGCTTTACTGGCAAAAAGAGAAGAAGTTTGTATTTTATTCTATAAGTAATTGAGAACTATTGGAGCTTATTGAAGTGGAGAGTGGCATGATCAGACCTGTGTTTTATGAATAGACTTTTGGCAGATGAATGGTGGATGGATTAAAGAAGAAAGAAACTTGGGTCAGGAATTCAAGAAGCTATTAAGAGGCCAGGTGAGAAGTGAGAAATGCCTGAAGATAGTGGTTATTTGAGAGAAATACACACAGAGAGACAAAGAAAGGCAGAGAAGAGAAAGAGAGAGAGGGAGAGAGAGAAGAGAGACATTGTGAAAGCACAATCAATAATAATTAACAGGTGATTGGATATGAGGCATGAAAGAGAGTAAAGAACCAAGAATGGATTCAAGGGGCAGCTGGGTAGCTCAGTGGATTGAGAGCCAGGCCTAGAGACGGGAGGTCCTAGGTTCAAATCCGGCCTCAGACACTTCCCAGCTGGGTGACCCTGGGCAAGTCACTTGACCCCCATTGCCTACCCTTACCACTCTTCCACCTATAAGTCAATACACAGAAGTTAAGGGTTTAAAATAAAAAAAAAAGAATGGATTCAAAGATGCAAATCTGGAAAACTGTTAGTCCTGATTTTGACCGTCAGAGATTTTAGAAAAGTGGCTAGGAGATTCAATGGAGAGAATGTGAGGCTTTGCATCAGGTAGACCAGAGTCTAATCCTTCCTCTGACACTTGTGAGTTATGAGTCCAGAAAAGCCATGTAATTTCTGCATGCCTCAGTTTCCCTCACTGGTAAAATGGGGTTAAATAATAGTACTAATCTTATAGGATTGTTGCGAGGATCAATTGACATTAGTAATGTGCTTTAGAAACTGTAAAGAGCTATATAAATGCTAACCATTATGATTGATATTGTCAACATCATCATCATATCTATTATCATTATATTAGGAAGAGAAATGAGTTAGAGTAAGAGGAAATAGGTTCAATAGAGGCAGAGCCAAGACAGGGAAGTAGTATGGTATAGCACAGCAAAACTCCTCTAAAGAGATGTAGAAAATATACCAGAATGAATCTTGATGGGGACTTCCAGAAAAAAAAGTCAGTGATTCATTAGTGTAACCCAACTCAGCATAGAGAGACATACAGGAAACTGCAAATACTAGCAGCTGGGTCCAGGCCAGAAAGGTTCCAACAGAACACTAGAATCTCAGAGAGTCTGTATAGCAGGGCATGAGGACGTCTTGGATTCATATTGTAGTGATCCTAGCCCCATAATTGGATACTTTGATGGGGACAGGTACAAACTGGAAGCTTTGTCTCTGATATCTGTTTCCTATCCTAGACCCTGGACTGACTGAGAAAGGAACTTACATGAGGATGAGTGAGGGTCTAAAGGAGGAGGGGTAATTCCCTGTGTGGTGTAAAAAGACAGGAGGAAGTTAAAAAGTCAGCAGCAGCAGCAGTTTGACTCAGGCACTGAGGGCAAAGAGGATCCTCATTCCTTGGATCATAGATACTAGCCTTAACATAAATTCTGAAATCAGGAATTATGAAATGAATGAATGAATGAACAACAACAAAATAAGCTCACCCATAAAGATATATTATGATGTCAGGGAAGCTCAAGACACAAACTCCAAAGTATCTACAAGCATTGCCTCAGAGGAAAAACAAAATAAAACAACATAGCCTAGGTAAAAACTCAGCTAGAATTCTAGGAAATTATGAAGCAAGCCTTTAAAAAAAGCTCAATATCCATAATCATATGAAAAAAATGTTACAAATCACTCTTTATTAGAGAAATGAAAATTAAATTGGCTCTGAGATACCACCTCACTCCGATCAGATTGACTAATATGACCAAAAAAGAAAATGATAAATGGTGGAGGAAATATGGGAAAATTGGAACACGAATACACTGTTAGAACTGTGAAATAATTTAATCTTTTTGGAGAGCAATATGGAACCAGGCTCAAAGAGTCACAAAACTGACTTGACAAGAACAATATCACTACTGGATCTATAGCCTAAAGAGAACAGAGATAAGGGGAAAAGACCTACCTGGACCAAAATATTTTTAGCAGCTCTTTTTGTAGTGGCAAAGAATCGGAAACTGAGAGATTGTTCATCACTTGGGGAATGGATGAACAAGTTATATTTAGTGGTACTGTAATACTATTGAGTCATAAGAAATGATGAACAGAATAAATTCAGAAAAATCTAGAAAGACTTATATGAACTGATGCAAAGTAAAGTAAGAAGCAGAAGAACAAAGTATACAGTAAGAGAACTATTATCAGCAAAGCAAGTCTCCAAGAAAACTATAAGGGACTTATGATGAAAAGAATACCCATAGCCAAAGAAGGAAATGTTGGCATCTCTGGGCAGATCTAAGCATGCCTTCTTCCAGTCTATTTCCTTTATGAAATTTCTATTGTATGTGTGATAGGTGTCTTCTATCATGACATGAGCAATATGGAAATATGTATTTCATGAAAGTATGGGTATAACCTATATCAGAATATCCACTGCCTCAGGGAGGGTGGAGATAGGAGGGAGGGAGGGAGGGAGGGAATATGAATTAAAAAATGTCAAAAGACAATTGTGAAAAATTATTTCTATATATAACTGAAATGTTTTTAATTGGAAAAATAAACTATAGGTACTTGAAGTAACAAATTTTTAAGAGTTTAAAATGTTTTTATAAATGAAATGAGAGCACTTGAGAAAAAAGGATAAGAAAGAAAGAATTGGGAAGGGAATTAACATCTTGGCCCAAGAAGTATGAAATCTTGTCTAAGCAATGAACTCCCTGAAAACAAGAATGGACCATATGGAACCCAATAACTCCATGAGGAAACAAAGAATATTAAAGCAAAGTGAAAATATTGAAAAATAGAAGAAAATCTAAAGTATCTCTATAAAAAAATGGGCCTAAGAAGAGATAGATTGGAAAAATACTTAAAAATCATTGAACAATATGCATTCCATGATTGAAGAATTAGCCCATGCATCCTATATCAATAAACTTCAAGAGAAAACTGCCTTTTCTTAGAACCAGATGGCAAGGTGGAAGTAAAAAGAACTCACTGGTCACCTCCTAAAGAAACCCCAAATAAAAACTTCCAGGTACATCATAGTCAAAATCCAGTATTTTCATATCAATAAAAAATACAAGCAGCCCCCAAAAAATTGTAGATCAAGGAGCCAGTCAGGAACACATATGATATAATAGATTCTACTATAAAGGAGCAGATAACTTGGAATGTGATATTCCAGAAGGCAAAGGATATGGGCTTAAAGCCAAGAATAGGTTACTCAGCTAAACTGAGTATAATGATACAAAGGAGAAAAATAGATTTTTAAAAAATAGAGACTTATAATCATTCCTAATGAAAAGCCCAGAGTTGCATAGAGACTTTGAAGTTCAAACATAGGAGTGAAGAGAAAGATAAAAAGGTATATACGAATGGACAATGATAAAGCACTAAACGAGGATACTTTGCTTACCTTCAAGTTATACTCTTGGAACTGTATTATTATCAGAGTTGTAAAGGAAGTCTAATTAGAAAAGGTCATGAAATGGTCCTATTATGACTTGATATGAAGAAAAGAATGTAAAAAGAGGGATAAAAGGAATTAGGGGGAGAGAGAAGGGAAAAGAAAATTATCTCATATAATTAGGGTATGCAAGTGTATATATATATATATATATATATATATATATATATATATATATACACACACACATAAACAAGAGAATGGAGTTGGGGGTGAGTGGTGACACTTGAATCTCCTCATCTGAACTAGTGCAAAAAGTGTAAGATTAGACATATACTTGGGTATAGAAATACAATTTCCTTGACAGGGAAAGAGAAGAGGAAGGGGAAAGCAAGGGTGAGGTTAGATTAATAAAGGAATTGATCTTAATCAAAACAAATTCTAAGAATGCACAAAAAATATTTGTAGCTATTTGAGGTAGCAAAGAAATGGACTTATAGGAGATGTCCATAAATTGGGGAATGTAGGAACATGTTAAGGTATAAAATGCGATACAATATTAGTGTACTGAACTCTTATTAGAATAATAATCTACCACCATTCCAGAGGACTAATCATGAAGCATATTCATATAGAAAAGTGAAATAGTATTTACCCATGAAAAAAGCTTACATTCTAAAAGGGGAGACAAAAATATATGTATACATATATATCTGTATATATATGTACATACATACACACATATACATAAACCTATATGTGAATATATACCTATCTCTTTATAGATCTATCTATCTATCTACCTATGTGTCTTTTTGTCTGTCAATCTAGGAGTGAGTGGCCAGGAAAGGGAAAATTGGTCTTGGGAATCAGTGGGACAATAAATGGAAGTATGGGGTTCATTGTTAAGGTCTTTCCAAAGTAATAGTAACATTGATTCTATTTCAGTTCTGAAGAAGAAGTGGAAAGAAAAGTTTGGGAAGTGAAAATAGAAGAGGCAGATGGTAATGCAGGGGAAAATCAGATAAGTTCTGAAACTTGATCTTGGATGAGCTAGGCATAGTGGTATAAGCTCTTTGAAGGCAAGGACTGTCTTTGTTTCTGTTTTGTTTTGTTTTGTTTTGCTTTTTAATACCCTTAGTATTTAGCAAAGTGATCATTACCTTGTAGTTGTTTAATAAATGTTTATTGGATTGGATTGGACTTACCAATCAGCATAACTCAGATCAGGGTTCCAAATACATGGACTTAATGTCTAGAGGGAGA
Source organism: Gracilinanus agilis (assembly GCF_016433145.1). Taxonomy (NCBI): domain Eukaryota; kingdom Metazoa; phylum Chordata; class Mammalia; order Didelphimorphia; family Didelphidae; genus Gracilinanus; species Gracilinanus agilis. Next base: position 1,405 of record NW_025369264.1, on the reverse strand, counting down.
GAGGTGATGACCTCTCGATGTCAAATTTTTCAAGGTGTTGTTAAAAGCAAGAAAAAGGTTTGGTGACAGTGGCAGAGCAGGTGACAAGATGCCTGAATTGAAAGGTTATATAAAGTGGATAATGAAATTGTGTGGTTCTAATTTACTTCAGAGTATATAATAAATAGTTGGCTAAGGTTGTATTTTAACCAAATATTCTTGTCAGAGCAGAGTACTGAGAAGAAATGAAAGGAACTCCAATGGACTCAAGGACTTTAGATAAACCCCTGATCCATTAAATAACAATAGCAAGAAAGGAAATCTCCCAAGACCCTGCAGAGCTTTCCATTTGGGGGTGTCATGGGCTGGTCTCATTGCAATTAATGGTACAGAGTGGCTTGACAAATCAGTACTAAGAAGATGAAAAGCAAATCTTTCCTAAGTAGGAGATATGGCTTGTAAGATTTTCCCTTAATTTTTTAGACTCTTGCTTGTTTGGAAGGAAATTAAGTGCCTCTTCAGATTCATTTATAACTATTTCCTATACAAATGCACTACACAATGATTTTTGTGAATTCTTTACAAATCCTATTCCAGCTCTTCAACAGAAGTTAATAATCCAGGTGAAAACAAAGCATTTAACTGCAAAAAGCATTGCAATCATAGGGTTTCAGTTTTTTTTTTCAAATGGGTACACATTAAAACAAAATAGATATAGGATCCATCTTCATTCTTTCCTTTTTTACATGATTTAAGCCCTAGTTTTAGTTAGGTCTCTTATGAAGACACAGGTAAATGTGAAAAACAGTAGTACAAATACATTTGGGACCATTAATTAGGTCCAAATGAATAATACCAAATGAACAGAGCAAACAACTATTTCTCTCCCTACAAGGTTTTTCCTTTCAAGTAGTATTAGGGCAAAGAAAAAAAAAGCCCAAAAGCAACAATGAGGAAAGCCCATCAATATACAAAATTCACTCAAGACAAGTTAACAAATATATGATAAGTGCCAGCTACATGCCAGATACTGATAAGTACTGTGGGGAAAGACAGGAAGGCAGGAAGGAAGGGCGAAAGGAAGGAAGGAAGGGAGGAAGGCAAGAAATGGAGGGAGGGAGAAAGGGAGAAAGGAAGTGAGGGAGGCAAGGAATGGAGGGAGGAAGGGAAGCAGGCAGGAATGAAAGGAGGGAGGGAGGGAGGGAGGCAGAAAGGAAGAGTGGAAGGGAGGAAAGAAGGAAGGAAGAAAGGAAGGGTGGGAGGAAGGTGGGGAGGAAGGAAGGGAGGAAGGAAGGAAGGGTGGAAGGGAGGAAGGAAGGGTAGAAGGGAGGAAGGAAGGGTAGAAGGGAGGAAGGAAGGAAGGGTGGAAGGGAGGAATGAAAGAAGGAAGGAAGGAAGGGAGGAAGGCAAGAAATGGAGAGAGGGA